>NW_015506526.1:552461-572426 GCF_001515645.1 Sinocyclocheilus grahami
CTGAAGACCTGGCGCACATCATCCTCACTGATCTGAAACGTAGGAGTGGGGGAGAGGGGGGTTGCAGGAGGTGTTGATGGTTGTGTGGAGAGATGTTCAGAGCGGGTATGGGGTGTCAGACTGGGAGTTTCAAATCTACAGTAAAACTCATTAAGGTCTTCAGCAAGTTGTTGATTGGCCTCAGTGCTGGGGGATGGTGTCTTGTAGTTGGTGATGTCTTTCAGGCCTTTCCACACTGATGCAGGGTCATTAGCAGAAAACTGGTGTTCTAGGTATTTAGCATAGTTCCTCTTGGCCACTCTAATCTCCTTATTCAGTGTGTTTCTGGCCTGATTGTACAAGACTCTGTCCCCCCTTTTGTAGGCGTCCTCTTTGGCCTGACGAAGATGACGAAGCTTTGCTGTAAACCATGGCTTATCATTGTATGAATGTTGATGTTCTTACATCTGCAATTTTTGGTTTTTAAAATATAAAGTTATATGAGGAAGGATTAGCTTCCCACAACCCACCATACTCAAATTGAGAAAGTTACCTCCAACTTCCTAGAATGAGACAGCTCTGACCCATTTGAAATGTACACAAAATATTCTACTGTGACAAGCAATTAGAGATGCACCGATCGATCGGCCAGGGATCGGAATCGGATGATTTTCCTCATGATCGGCCCGGATCGGTGATCGGTGGGTCAGTCTCACTTCTTTCCGATTCCGAGCCGATCCGTTTTGTTACCAGCGGCACAGGCATTAACGCCAGCCGCGCATTCTCGCTCTCTTCTCTCCGACAACCCCTTCTCTCTCTCACACATCTCATTCGCTCCGGTTAAATAGTGCTTGTATTGCGCATTATTTTTGTCATTCCCGCAGGTTTCGCGCTTACACCAAAAACAAAAACACGCACAAACCGCGCTCAGTCTCAAACAGCTTGTGAGCCACAAATACCAAAATGAGTGTGTAACACTCATAGCGCTAAAACGTTCAAATACATACAAAATTATGTCAAAATGCCCGTCTTGGCGAGTATCCAAATACCCACACAAGCAGTCTTGGCCACTTGAGAGCGCGTGCGCGTGACAGGAAGTAAGTGCGCAAGACTGTCCCAGGTCTTCAAAACGCCAAAGTGCAGTGCCCCTAGTACACACTAAATCCACACTATCTTGAATACCCTATTCGAGTCTTAGTGTATCCCATCATGCATCATGTTTTGGAATAAATCATAAGATTTTTTGCAGAGATCTCGCGAGTGTTTACGGAAACTTAAAGTTAAATATTAATATAATAATTAGGCTATTATTACATATAATTTGGTAGAAAAACAGTGTTGCACGTTTTACTGGTGCAAAGATGCATAGTGGTGATATTTATTTTGTACAACATTTGCAACTGCTTTTCATCACTTAATTAGAAGCAGCTGCAACATAAACTGTCATCTGTTATAGGCACTACTGAACAGATATTTAGAATTGAAAACTATTTTTTTTATGAGTTCTTATTTTATTACTGAATTTTTACTTGTTTTTTATGAAAATAAAACTTTGCGTAGAAGAAAAGTAGATTTTTGTTTGTATATGCTGTTAATTATAGTTCTTAGAAAGAAAATCGGAATTGGCAAAAATCGGTATCGGCAGATCATACTAACAAAAAATCTGAAATTGGAATCGGCCAAGAAAATTGCAATCGGTGCATCTCTACAAGCAATGGAAGAGATTGAAAATTTTTTGACAGTTTGGTCTAATAGATGAGAAGAAGGGGAGACAACATTGTGTCATGTACCAGCATAAACCACAAAGCTTTTCATACACATCATCACCATTACTAAAAATGTATCATATTTTGACTGTGCTAACAGAAAATTGTATGACAGAAATGTTATTGTTTCATATTAAATCTAAAAGTCTAAAAGATTAGACTTTTTTTTAATTACAGCTGTATTTATCACAAGCTGTCAAGTTCTGCCTTGTTGGGCCATGAAAAACTAATTGGTTAGATTTATCCACTGACCTATAGAATCCTGGAACTGACAGAGGCAGATGCAAGGATGAAGATATCAAATTAAATGTCACAAGTTCAAAATATTGCTTTCTCAAATCACTGTGCACAAGTTAATGACAAAGTCAAAACAATCTCTGTGATCATTAAACATAATAATGTTATTATTTACATTTCTGTTTAGACCTGGGAACTAGCAAATATGAAATTGCTGCTGTTAACCAGTACAGGGTGGAATTTTATTACTGGCAGGAATCGGGATCAAGTAGGGAGGCAGACGGAGACTTACACATCAGTCTTGTATGCCCCACTGACCCCCCAACCCACACCACAAATAAATAAATAAATAATATGTCAGATATGCCAAAACATGCTTTTTTCCCCCATAAATGTCATGTGATAGAACCAATTTGCCAGCTCAATCAACATATTTTGTTTTTTACAAACATAATCAGAGCAAACCCCTGATATACAGCACTCATCTGGATTGGTACAGTCACAAATAAAGAATTGAATTCAGAATCTTGTACAAACTTAACTCACCTTATTCTTTCTCCCTCCTAGAACCAACAGTTCCCATCCTCACATTACTCGGAGCATTACTCTGATCAGACAACTTTTTACTTATCATGGCTTCCAGTATGATGCTCTCATTCCTGGCTTATCCCCAGACCACAAAAATTAAGCTTATATTTTCCCCATAAAAAGTGGGTAAATTTCGCCCATTTGTCTGGGTATGTTTCTCTTACTAAACTCAGAACTCACGGATGTTGTTGGGAGAGTCCAGTGGTCTATTTTGAGTGGTATAATAGACCCTTAGAGGACCTTTCTAATACTCTGCCTTTCACTAATACCATCAGATTACCATGAAGGCTCAATTTTTGGCACAGGTCTAAAGCATAGCTCTTCGCTCTATCTGTGAATTGCACAACAAAATTATGGGGGAAAAAATCTCATGTTCATATTGCTGTCCATCCCATTTCTCCTGCTTCATGTATGCTTATCCAACTACTTTAAGACATTCTGTGATCTCCTTAATTAGTTGTCATATAAAGTCAACATTTTTTATTAATTAATTATTTTTTTATTATTAGTATTAGTCAAGCCGCAACATTTCATTCACTGAGTGCGAAATACATTTCTAACTGGTTTAATGATGCTTTGCAATTCTTTAACTCTTGTGCAGATATGTTATCATTGTGGGTCTAAATAAAAACAGGCATCAGGCCAACATAGCCACATCTATAATTGAGAATCATGTGTAACAGAGTAACAGTAAATCTGTAACTGGAGCTCTGGCACATTCTAGGCTGTAAATACCCAGAGATAGCCAGAGAGAGAGAGAGAGACTGTGGGGAGAAGAGAACAGGACAAGATACACAGTGCCTAAAAGAGAAAAAGTGAGAGGTGCTGAGTGTTCTGACAGCTGATGACCCTGCATAGTCATAGTCATTGACAGGATTGTAGTTGGTGTGACTCTTGTGTATTTTAGATGCAGAACAGCAATAACTCACAGAAGTAGGACTTGAGATGGCTTGGAAGCATTGAAGTTTACACAGTGTAACCCCATTTTCTGGTGTATCACTTTATAATAAATGTCCATCCATTAACATAAGTTAAAGCATTATAGCTAACAATGAGCGATATATTTTTTTTTACAGCATTTGCTATTTTTGTTAATGTGTGTAAAATACAATGATTCCTTGTTTGTTCCTGTTGGTTCACAGTGCATTTACTAATAATAACAAATAAAAACTTCAGATTTTAAAACTATTTTAGTAAATGTTGAAATTATCATCTGTTAAGAACGATAGTGCTGAAGCATTGTTAATTCATGTAAACTATTGTACATTTTGTAACAAATGGAAATTTATTGTAAAGTGTTACAGACTTATTAAGTGTTACAATTTATTGAATTCAATGATGAACTGTCTTTAACTGAAAAATTTGTGTTTACTATTGTCATTTTGCATTATTGACACTATTTTCCTAATTAATGCTGTTCAGTTGCTTTGACACAATCTGTATTGTTAAAAGCGCTATATAAATAAAGGTGACTTGACTTGACATGTCTAAGGGTAATCATATTTACACTCTTAGCCAAATGTGTAAAACTGTACCTTTACAGATACAAGAGCTTGTAACTGGGGCAGGACCCTTAAAGGGTCATCTTTGCACCTTATTTACTACTAAAACTTTCATATCAGTAATTTAAGGGTATGTTACTACTCTAAAGTACTAATATGCTCATTTTAGATAAGGTAGATAAGGTACAACATTTTCCTTTTAAGGGTACAGATAAGCTGATTTACTCCTAAATATACTTTTTTTCTGACAGTGTAGGTTCAGAACCACTGACAGAAATGTAGCCATTCTATACTGTCAAACCAAGAGAGTCAAGAAGGGTCATCGCCTCCCCCATCACATTAAGGGAAAATTATATTTCGTTAACATTCAGACCATATAGTCATGTCAGTCAAGCTGGCTTCAAGCAGTTAAATTTACTTAAATTAGTTCCTCTAATTCAGATCTCTTAAACCTGCAGGGAACTTCTGCAAGATTTAGCATTTACGCTCAGGGACATACTACAGCATCTTACCTTCTTCAAGGTCCAGCACAGCAAGGACAGCAATGGTTCTAGCTTCACCCAGGTGATTAACAGCCAAACAGGTGTAGAGCCCTCCATCGGCTTGCTTACAATCTCATATCCACAAGCCGTCATAATCCTCATGATCATTAATCAGAGAGTCATCATTATGGTACCAGTGCAGTGTGGGTCTCGGGTTGCCTCCCACAGACACCCTCAGATGGACATCACATCCTGCCGCAACAGCAGCCCACTTCAACTTTCGGAGGAACACGGGTGGAGTTTCGATGGGGAAACTCTGTCAAAGTTTCTTGGGTCGAGGAAATCATGGAGCTTGAGTTTCTCTTCAGCAACCCAGCTTTTTTCATTGTGATTATTTTATTGAGCAATACTGTTAAACTCAATCTTTTGCACCGAGACAAATCATTTGGTGGCCACTGACTTGTTGAGATTTTATATTCCCCAGTTTGCTATTGGCTGTCATGATGAAACTTGTCTGTAATCTGCAAAAATAGTTCAAAGCAATGGTATTTTGAAATTGAGCAATTATTAAACCTATTTAATTGCAGATTGTCTGATCAGAACCTTATAACAAACACAAAATGATTATGTGTACATAACATTAAAATACATCTGGATTTAATTCATATTTAATATTGTAATAATTCGCTGTATATATTAAAAAAATATAATTTATATTTTCCATTTCATGTACACCAGAATATGGAACTGTAAATTACAAGGCAAATTAAGCCTTACATCATACTTCTTTGTACCAAAATCCAATTAACTGTAATAAAAAATTTAAAAAAAAGAAAGATAAATGTTTTACCTCAACACAATGCCTCTGAATATCTTCATTAACTGCAGCTTAATTAAAGCCTTCACAGGATCATGTAGTATTAGTCCAGTACCAGGGTCTGTTTACACAAGAGAGGGAAATGGAGTGTTCCTTCCCTCTTTTGGATAGTGACCCTCTCTCCCAGCAATCTACCAGCACGTCACACAGCCCCTTGCTTTCATCTTTCCTTCCATGCCCTTTATACTACACTGACTCCCTGTAGAGGTGACAGGCCACTACCACCAGCTTTCAAGTGACAGGGTAGGCAGAATTTTTTAGGGCGTCCCAAAGTCTCTTGTGATGCTTTTACTATAAGATTTGAGTTTAATACAGTTATGAGATTTATGAGCAAGTCAAACAAAGATATGAGTACTCCACACATTTATTTATTTTAAATGTGTGTACCATTGAGAAGAAAAAAAAGTTGTTATAGCTTAGCGTACAACATTTGCAGCCCAATGGAACAATCCACTTCACACTTATAAGACTCCAAAATAAATGAACATAAATCCACCATTAACAAATCATCTACTGTAAGATAATATTTTTAATGATTTATTTATTACTTCCAAAATTCAATTTAATCAGAATACATGATTAATTTTCAGTGGCAATCAACTGAGGAAAACGCCTGTGCATGCATAATGGTGTACTTACAGCATCTACCTGCAGGGATTAACTTGACACTAACCAGCCAAACCCTGACCCTTTGGTCTTAAATGCATAGTACAGACAAGTATAAATGTGACTTCTACACTCTCTGACACAAATGTGAAACTCCTCCCCACTGATGTGAAACATACCAGACACTTGGTAACCAACCAACACTACTGTTTTTGTGTATGAATACACTGAATGAATGTTGAGTGGTTCATTGGTTAAAGATAGCATGGGCTAGCACATGATATGTTTACCGAACAGTTTTGAATAATAGCGCAATGGAACATGGGCCGTTAGTTGTGTTGAAACAAAGAAAGGTATGCATAATACTTCAAAAAATGATCAGTATGAGTTTTCTATTGAATTTCACAAAAAATTTTAAATAATAATATTCATACAACTAAAGACTACTATATGCCATTTCATACATTATGCAGACTGCAAAACTGATCTCTTCCTTGGAAAAATTATGATAATGCTGAGCCATTTGCCAAATGCGCTCCTTGTAGGTTTACCCCACCTGTGGGCACAGTGCGGAAAGCTTCCATTCCATTCCATTATCATTATGATGCATATTCTGTTATTTTGACTATTAAAAAATAGAAGAAATTCATGTGTACCACACCCATTAGTACACTGGTCTAAATCTAAACCAGACACATGTGACTAACTAAACTAATGTGTGTTTAAAATGGTGACAGCTAATATTAGCTCAGAGAAAGCATTATATATTAGCTATATTTCATATCAAACATAATATTTGATCTTTACCATTTATTCATTCTGGTGGTGTATGCGAAGTGGAGAGTTGCTGAACTGTTCTTTTCTATTTCAGAATAGTCCTGCCAAGATACAGGCAAAACACCAGACAGAGATATTTGCACAACCAAGGTCAAACATTTGATAATGTAATATCTTGTTTGTTCTTTTCAAACTCATGCTTCATACTGTGGGAAAGCAGGTGTCAATGGTATCCAAACTGTCAGAAAAATCTTACAGAGAAAACTGAATAATGCGATTTGGCCAATAAGGAGTTCTGATAACAGGCAACAATGGAATTATCAAAAATATAACATCATTACAGCCAATACAGAGCTACTATCTAAATCTAAGAACCTTGTTTTATTGATTGATTGACAGGTGAGAAGCTGCCATTCTGCTTTCCAGGGTGCAAAAGGACAAATTAGCATTTACACTACAACTGCGATGACATTTTTCAAAATATCTTCTTTTATGCTTCTCAGAAGCAAGTAAGTCATACAAACAAGTGATGGATCATGGAACGACATGAAGGTGAATAAATGATGGCAGAATTTTCATTTTTGAGTCAACTATTCCTTTATGACCTGGTGTAAACAGATTCATAGGATGTTTTCACACCTAATTCAGTTCAGGGGTCACTTTTGACGTATAAGGCAAAATGCAATAACATCACATTCACATGATAAATATAATGGGCTTCTGTATTTAAGATAGGTTAAACATTTCAAACAGGCCGGAGGAATAAAAGCACGATCGACTTTTGTGTAAATCTGCTTTCTGACCAAAAAGCCATTTTAAAAACCCTTCTGTAATACTGTGTCAATTCCCTCCAAGGACAAGAGAACAGGGAAAGAAATGGTCTCAAAGAATTTTAATCTCAAAAGCTGTTTTGTCCCATCCACACTGTGATAGCGTGAACCCAAACAATAGTTGCCATTTGCTGGTGTAACAAAAAAGTCACAGACTTTTTCTGCCAGACAGATCTGCAAGAGAGAAGACACTTAAGCTGAGTTTGATTCCAGCTCTCACATGAAATAGTGAATCAAAAAGTGTTTATAGATTTCTTTGATAACTTGCTGTATATATCTTTGAAAACCTTCTATACAAATCACTTTTTGTTTTTGAGCTTGTCATTTTTTCGGCATCGGATTTTAACCTCTGTTGAGTTTTGAAGATGTTTAGCTCGACCAGCTGTTTGTCTTCATTTGCTTATGCCCTGATGCTGTGGGCTTTGTTGCCACCTCCACTGGTCCTGACCTGCCAAGGAGATGAATTACCGCGTGACATGGTGCTTGGCTGGCTGAAAAGACGGATCCTTGAAGGTTTGGGAATGGATGAGCCTCCTCTGCCAGTGCTGCAGCTACCAACACAGCAAGCAGTGGACAAAGTTGTGCATCATGTAGCTTCACGAATGACTAGGGAGACAAGAGTGGAAAGAAGACACCATCAGGAGTCCTCACAGGTCATTCTGTTCCCAAGCTCAGGTGAGCTTGTTTCCTGTCCAGTAGCTAAATGAAAAACAATAGTGTCTAACATGATGATATTTGGTAAGATCCTCTGCTCCTTGTGGCCTGGGTCAATGATGTGATGATTATGTATGAATTTATGCATACTATTTTTTGAAGTGGAATTCATACAATGACATTAATACACATATTCTAATGCACATTCTAAAAGCATTTTTGCACATTCTAAAAGCAAAGTGTTTTTTGGGGGGGGGGGGTAATGATAGTAGTAGTTTGCCATTATTATTGTTGTTTTTTCAGCTTCACTACTTATAAATAGTTGAAAAACATTTGAAAGTAAAATCAAAGTCATTTGTTGTGAAGCAAAAGTCTGATATGACAATGGTACCAGTGTGTCAAGGTCAAAGTCTCTTAAAATGTCAGATAATTTGACTTTTTTATGACAAGGCAAGGTTAGATTGTAAAATGTCATGTAGTGCAACCTTCCAAAAACCTGATGATATTTATGAATTAACGTTTTTTTTTTAATAATTGTCAAGATGTGTATACTCACATTTTAAATGTGGTAGGGAAATATGTTATTATTTTTTATTTGATAGTTACACCACATGGCATTTTTAGAGTCATTATTGTTGAAAAGTATTGTATAAAAGTGTTTCAAAACCATACGACACCAACATGAACTGAAAAAGTACACTTCTAACAACGTAACACGTGTCTTAAACTAGATGTTTAAAAGATTTAATTAATATATTTATTTTTTATCATGAACACTTGTCATTGACCCACCTAAATTTTGAAAAAACAAAGAGGCTATTTTGACACATTAACATATAGTTTTAGTTGCTGTACATTCTGACCTTTCTTATTAACTTTCAGAGTCTACATGTAAAGACATGCCTGATAACTCTGAGGCTGCATCCAGTCACTTTACTTACTACTTTCAGCCCTCTCTGGACAGCCAGGACTCCATCATCACTTCTGCCCACTTCTGGTTCTATGCTGGAGAGGCCATTGTTTCTAGCAACATCTCGGCACCTCTTTTTATCCTCACTCCTTACCAGGAGCTGCTCCAAGCATCTGTAAGTCCAGTCAAACGCTGCACCGATGGCTGGACCACCTATAAGTTAGATCTCCATCTCCACATTACCATGGCTGTTGGCCCTTTCATGCTGCAGGTCCGTTGCCCATCCTGCAGTTGCTATGATTCAGAAGATAAAACACCCTTTCTGCACCTTCACACCCGTTCAAATGGTCCCGACCGTTCACGCAGGGCGCCCAAAATCCCTTGGTCACCGTCTGCTATCGAAAAGCTCATGAGACCTGCTTCTGACGACACAGATTGCAAAAGAGAGCAGATAGAAATCTCCTTCGAGGACCTCGGATGGGACAATTGGATTGTTCATCCTAAAGCCTTCAATTTCTACTACTGCCATGGCAACTGCTCCAGTGCTGAGCGCACTACTACCCTACTTGGGATCAACCAGTGCTGCGCTCCTGCTCCAGAGAGCATGAAGTCACTCCGTTTCACCACCACCTCAGACGGGGGGCATTCATTCAAGTACGAGACCCTGCCTAACATCATACCAGAAGAGTGCAACTGCATCTAACACTCTGCTGTGGCTTAGATTTAAGATTATCTGTAAAGTGTGGGAATGTTGTTGTTGTTGTTTTTTCAAACACAAATCAGCTATGTTAAATGAATGATCAAAGCAAATAATGTGTGCATTAAAATAGTGTGATAGATAACTTCTCTACTTGTGACTTTAATTTTAACAATGCTAACCTTCAGCAATATTACAATTTTATTAATACACAATCAAATGAGGATTGTTTTTCATATTTGCATATCTATTTCATTGTACTAAATTAAACAGCCATTTACAGAAAAGCATCTTAACCTTGTACACTAAGCTCTTTGAAAAACAATTCTAAAATACTTAAAAAATTGCACAACACCCAGATATCTATGAAAATAAATCATAAATGTTTGAAAAAGAGACATGTCATTATTATATAATCTTTGTCCACTTTTACCCTAATAACAATTGTTCACTTCTGCAGAAGTTAAAAAAATAATAAATAATAAAAAAAAAACACTATATAAACACTACATATTTTTGCTCTAGGCCATCATTCAAATGTGTTGATGATTAATAATGAATCTCAAAATGATGTTCAGAGGAATACATAAAGTGTAATGTGTTAAATGCTGTTGATTATTTAGCAGATACTTTAAAACAAGCTACAAACTACATGAATAGTTCCAAAAAGCATTTAGGTTTGCTCAGAGGCACAGTGAAAAGGGATATCTGTTCTACAATTTAAATACAGGACCTTTGGCTTACCCGGCCAGATTTTTAGCAGTTGTACCATCACACTCTTATAAGACTACAACATTCTGATTAAAATAAAAAGGTCAAATGCTGAAGGTAAGAAACAAATGACACATTTATTTTTAAAGGGGCATTAAACAATGTTGTATGTCACTGATATAACCATGGATTTGGATTCGAATGTCTAATATCAACATGGCAGCCACTGATAGAGGCATCCATTAAATACAGGTATTAACAGGTATTCCTATAGGCCACTGGCACAACTGGAGTCATTTACATAACATTTATTCATTATGTTTGTATGTAAAGTGACATACAAATGAGGGAAAACTAAAATAATTTATCAAACAATAATAATTATGAGCCTTCATCTCACATGAGTCTACATTTCAAACATTTTTTCTACTCATTTCATAAGATGTGCCAAATATATATACTTTACCAAAGACACAAATAGTGTGCGTCTATATAATGTCATTGCAAAATCTGAATTCCAGTTTCCCATAAATCCAATGTAAACCACAGATACCGTATGTTCCGTACTAAAAGTAATGCAGTTGCATGTTGCATAAATTATATTAATTTTATTCATTCATTCATTATTATTTTACAGTAATACAGGACATGAAACCTTTTAATAAACAATTCAAGCAATTTCCAGGTTCTTTATGTTTTTTCAAAATCTGGTCAGATGTGTTGCAATAATTTCATTCAAAAGTTCTAAATGCAAAATCCTCAAAATGCATATCAACAAGAAAAAAAGAACACCTTTATTGTGCCCTTGCTTCTAATAGAAAAAGGGTTTCCCTCAACCTACGATATTTACATATAGGACAATGTTCCAAAAATATTAGGCCACACAGGAAGACAGTACTCCAATCAAAAACCAACATAACATAAAACACAAGCACTTCTGTTTTTCGGACGAAGACACATCTTTCATTTCATTATAATAATCTGAACTCGATGGTCTGTGAATTTTGGCTAAATGCTTCAATTAATACTGATGTGCTAAAACTGATAATAATGAACAATACATACAAATATCTCCAACAACACAGGGAATGCGTCTTTGTTGTCATGCTGTTCTTTCAATATGAGCAAATATAATTTCTTTGAAAAGAAAGGTACAGTAGTGTGGATTTTAAGAGCTGGTGTTTCTCTAGTCTTTAAATTTGGCAGCTATATGGTTTTAATACTCAAAGTAACACTTCTTCTGATATGCATTTAGAGGAGCACACAAAATCTTGTCAATAATTGCTCTCCATTATTTGTTTCTGAGCTTTGAGTTTATCCATTCAATGCCAGATGAACAGGAAAAACACACAAAATCTTGTCAACGACTGCCCACCAAAATTTGCATCTCAGCCTGGAGTTGGTTTGTTTGATGGAAAGGCATTAGTCTCTTCAAGCATGACCCTCTTTAAAAACAGAAAAGGAAAACATATTATTAAATATTCATCAAATATTAAAAAAACAAATGTGCACAAAAATCACATTAAAACATGGCAATTTATACTGAGATGCACTTCAGATCTGATTGGAATTAATGATTTATATCTTATGAACAGAGTTTAAATAACTAAGTAACTTATTCACCAGCCAGTTTGGCAACTAAATTTTTAAACTTCTATCCATAACAAAAAATCATGCCCCAATAGATCATGTATGCCAGCACATGATTTCATGATGATAAAATTCCCATGAATTTTGCATTAGTATATTTACAGAAAATGTTTCTCACTGAAAGCTATAAGTTTGCCTGAAGTATTGCAATAAAGATGCCAGAGGGTGCTTTTGGTGTCTGCATGACAACACACAAAAGTCTTGGAAATGCAGCATTTATTGGATGCCTAGTGAGTGAGAACACGCTGAAAACGTGGTCTCTGGTCTCTTCCTGAGTGTACCGGAGTGTTATGCCTTATTTTGTTACTGCTAGCAATAATAATAATAATGATGATATGCAAAGTGATAAGCTAAATGTGCGGTCACATTAACAATCAATTTTTCAGAGAATTTCAGAAAAGGTCAACTGTCAATTTCAAACGAAGCCACTTTCTGTTCATCCGTTTTTTTTTTTTTTATTTGGCATAAATCTAACTTGAACGCAAGTGAAATCTACATAGGGACATTTTTGGCCCTGACGAGAAACTCCCAAATGCGTGGATTCCTGTTGAAATGACTAGATTTCGTCCACAATTTTTTGCCGAGCAATGGTAAATGTGACCACACTTTTCCTTAATGAGCTCATAGTGTTACCAGCCATGTTGATTTCCACCTGCATTTAGTGGGTTGGCGGGTGTTAATTTCAAATTGTACTTATACAAATGTGATGTGAAAGAAGTGTAGCCCAAAACAAACCTTTTTCCTTAGAGCTGACATAGCCCTCCTGAGCTAGGTTGAGTCGGTTTTGCTCAACGGCAGCGCTGTTAGAGTCTGGACCTACATCCTCAGAGTGGTAGGCCTGTTCCAGATGTCGCTGTGCCATTTTCAGGTGTCTCCGTAGACGCTCTATATCACGACCAGTGTTGTCATCACCCAATGACTCCCGTCCCGACTCTTCCAGGACCTCAGCCTTAAGCTTGCTAGTGGAGTCCTTTTTCAGGACAGCCTGATATCTCGGGGGTGCACTAGCAGGGCGGTGACAGATAGTGGATGTGGATGACCTGTGTATGGGAGGCCTCCGAGCCGATCGACTACGGAGAGTGTCCTTCACACCACCAATTGCCAGATGAAGGATTTCCAGCACAGTCAGCACCAGGCAGAGTATACTGACAACATACATGAGGACCAGGAAGATGGTCTTTTCAGTGGGACGTGAGACAAAGCAGTCCACGGTGTGTGGGCATGGGCTTCGGGTGCAAATGTAGGATGGCGCAACTTCAAAACCATACAAAACATACTGGCCAAAAAGGAAGGCCATCTCAAACGCTACACGAGAGATCAACTGTAGCACATACACCTTCATAAGACCATCTTTCTTGATGCGACGACGGCCGTCATGCTTCGTAGACGTAGCATTGGATGCAGTGGCAGACTTGGCTGCAGCTACCGCTTTACTATGCTTTTTAGAGGGCACAATCTCCTCCAAGATCATGGGAACTTCATCATCCATTTCGTCAGCCTCGTCATAGCCACGACTCAGTCCTCGATGAACCAGGATATGTCCCCCTATCCTCATTGGTTAAGAGGGTAAAAACTCCCCTCGACATGCCTATATAAGATCTGTATTTCTGTGAATAAATTGAAGTATTGAGAATACATGGACTGTGTGTTTTCTTACTTCCCGGCCGTATTTATTTACACTTGGAGAGACTGAGAAAATTTCACGGTGGCAAAGAAAATATCGAGGGACCAAATTGTTATTTTTATTAACATCAGCATATAATGGTGAACCCTCTTTATGGAAATCATGTTCAGCCCAAAGCATTTGCAATGAATTTCGAGGGGGGACGGTTTCAGTTCCAATTTTTTTTTTTTTTGGAAATGTAAATGATTTCTATTGGTATTTTATCCATTTAATAGCCTACGAAAGCGATCCAATTCTGCACATAAATGTAGCGCAGTATATAATAAAAATGTAGCCTGATATTTGTGTCTATGGTTAGCTGCGCAATCTCGGTTTTTCTGTGATTAGGGAAGGCATCTGTAAAGGCTTTTCAATCGCCCATTTGGCCAAATAGTTAAGTGGGTGGGATGACTATTTTAGTCAAATTAATCACATTCAATTAACTAATTTGATATAAGGACTTTTTATGTGATATTTTATATTTTATCACAATAGATTATTTGTTTTAAACTCATGAATATAATGCTTTGTTCATATTGTCATCAGATGCGCCCATGTTTTTATACACAAAATGGAATAAAACATTGGTGCCAAAAAGTGACTTTAAAAATAAATTTGAATTTTTTTTAATTAAAAAAAAAAAAAATTCTAAATAAATGTTAAAATAGTGTTCAATAAGTATACTGTCATCCATGTGTGTACACATTTTTATTATAAACTATTGAAATCAGTACACAAAGTCAGATCAAACTATGGTAAATTTTTGTTTTGGCCCTTGGTTTAATGTCACTTAAGTCCTTCTTGTTCTCATATGTATTTTTGCCAGTCATTTTTGTTGCAACAAGACATGAAAATTAAATATAATAATAATAATTATAATAAGAATAATAACTATTATTATTATTATTATTAATTAGGACAATAACTCAAACATGAGAAAATAATTAATTTCGTGTTTGTTACGTCCTTTAATGGAAATATACTGAGTAGCTGCATGCCAACATCAGTGTTTCTGTCTAACCTAAAATAAGTTTTTCTTGATGAACATTCTTTTTCTAGTTACAAAATACACTTCTGCTTCCTTTCATTCAAATTGTAATTTTGTATCTTCTTTGCTACCTCACTTCAAATTAAATTAAAATTGAATTGGAATTAAACAGGCATTCTCAATTCTACAGGGCACACAACCTTGTCATATATCAGTATCCAAGAAAAGCAATCCCCAAAATATAACAGGGCCAAGCTGCAACTTAAATAGGCTACAATGTTCAAGAATTTTTCTCTTTCATTTAATTTCCTTAAACATTTCAGATGCGGCAACTCATTTTCCCTCACAAACACAAAATATTGCTACTATGGGTTTGACATGTCTATGCAAGGTTTATAGGATGTTGCAGCAGCTATCCAGTTGTATCTGTGTTTAATATAATGGTTTTGCCTGAGGAAGACCTTAGGGTTGAAACATTGTGAATTCAATAAACTTAAGTTTTTTAGAGAGCAGTAAGTGGAAGTGTGCCAATTTTTGTTTATTGACAGTGAAGTGCTCCATGTGATGGAGCACCTGCCTAAAGTTTTAAGATGTGTGCATATTACACTTTCTTTGTGTTTAATATATACATTTATTTCTTTACCATGTGTCGGACAGCTCATAATAATGTTTGAGAAAAAAAATACAGATTACTAATTTGACTGTATTCAATATAACTGTGAAGTTAATAATGTGGAGATTTCTAATGTCTTTTTTGTCATAAAACTTGGTAACACAATGCATAAAGTGATTTCACACTTCACAGTCAGCAAGCAAGAAAAGATCACAAGACTAATTGCTGCAACACTGCTATCATACAAAAAGAGAAAGTGAGAGAAAAGAAAAACATACACATCAACAATATCAGTAAAGAAAGAAAGAAAGAAAGTTTCATCATAACAGACTGAAAACTGGTAATGAATAGAGTGGAAATATTACTTTCTAATATATGTAAAAATGAATTGAAAAAAGTATAACCAACATATTTGTCATAGCAGCAAATACTCAACCTATGAATTTTAATATATCACTTAAGAAAAAGTGAGCTCATACTGAAGTAATCTTTGGAGAATGAAAAAGAACAGAACAGAAATACAGCAGAAACTGAATGACTTGTTTTCACAGTGGAATAATTTGAAACTTACCAAAAACATAATTACTCATTCAATTATGTGCAACAATCATTCTTAGATCTATCTCTCCCTCTGCAATCTATTGGACATAATGAAAAGCTGTGCAATATTTAAAGAGTTTATTGTTTACAAAAATAAAAGTTATTATTATTCCCTACTGGAGATCAGTACAAAGATGAATAAATACACATGAAATACATTTTACAATTACTGACAATGTGCTTTCAACTTTGTTAACAACGTGTACTTATAAAACAAAGCCATTTCACTATTTTTCAAGCAATTATAAAGACATAAAAGTGCAGAACATCCGAGTGACAAATGACTTGGCACAAAACTGCAAATGTGGTTGTACTAAATTTTCTATTCATAGCTATGGTTTTAATACTCAAAGTAACACTTCTTCTGATATGCATTTAGAGGAGCACACAAAATCTTGTCAATAATTGCTCTCCATTTTTTGTTTCTGAGCTTTGAGTTTATCCATTCAATGCCAGATGAACAGGAAAAACACACAAAATCTTGTCAACGACTGCCCACCAAAATTTGCATCTCAGCCTGGAGTTGGTTTGTTTGATGGAAAGGCATTAGTCTCTTCAAGCATGACCCTCTTTAAAAACAGGAAAGGAAAACATTAAATATTTATCAAATATTAAAAAAACAAATGTGCACAAAAATCACATTAAAACATGGCAATTTATGCTGAGATGCACTTCAGATCTGATTGGAATTAATGATTTATATCTTATGAACAGAGTTTAAATAACTAAGTAACTTATTCACCAGCCAGTTTGGCTACTAAATATTTAAACTTCTATCCATAACAAAAAATCATGCCCCAATAGATCATGTATGCCAGCACATGATTTCATGATGATAAAATTCCTATGAATTTTGCATCAGTATATTTACAGAAAATGTTTCTCACTGAAAGCTATAAGTTTGCCTGAAGTATTGCAATAAAGATGCCAGAGGGTGCTTTTGGTGTCTGCATGACAACACACAAAAGTCTTGGATATGCAGCATTTATTGGATGCCTAGTGAGTGAGAACACGCTGAAAACGTGGTCTCTGGTCTCTTCCTGAGTGTACCGGAGTGTTATGCCTTATTTTGTTACTGCTAGCAATAATAATAATAATGATGATATGCAAAGTGATAAGCTAAATGTGCGGTCACATTAACAATCAATTTTTCAGCAAATTTCAAAAAAGGTCCACTGTCAATTTCAAACGAAGCCACTTTCTGTTCATCCATTTTTGTTTTATTTATTTTGCATAAATCTAACTTGAACGCAAGTGAAATCTACGTAGGGAAATTTTTCGACCTGACGAGAAACTCCCAATTGCGTGGATTCCAGTTGAAACGATTAGATTTCGCCGACAATTTTTTGCCGAGCAATGGTAAATGTGACCACACTTTTCCTTAATGAGCTCATAGTGTTACCCGCCATGTTGATTTCCACCTGCATTTAGTGGGTTGGCGGGTGTTAATTTCAAATCGTACTTATACAAATGTGATGTGAAAGAAGTGTAGCCCAAAACAAACCTTTTTCCTTAGAGCTGACATAGCTCTCCTGAGCTAGGTTGAGTCGGTTTTGCTCAACGGCAGCGCTGTTAGAGTCTGGACCGCTGCTATGTGAAGCCCCTACATCCTCAGAGTGGTAGGCCTGTTCCAGATGTCGCTGTGCCATTTTCAGGTGTCTCCGTAGACGCTCTATATCACGACCAGTGTTGTCATCACCAAATGACTCCCGTCCCGACTCTCCCAGGACCTCAGCCTTAAGCTTGCTAGTGGACTCCTTTTTCAGGACAGCCTGATATCTCGGGGGTGCACTAGCAGGGCGGTGACAGATAGTGGATGACCTGTGAATGGGAAGCCTCCGAGCCGATCGACTACGGAGAGTGTCCCTCACACCACCAATTGCCAGATGAAGGATTTCCAGCACAGTCAGCACCAGGCAGAGTATACTGACAACATACATGAGGACCAGGAAGATGGTCTTTTCAGTGGGACGTGAGACAAAGCAGTCCACGGTGTGTGGGCATGGGCTTTGGGTGCAAATGTAGGATGGCGCAACTTCAAAACCATACAAAACATACTGGCCAAAAAGGAAGGCCATCTCAAACGCTACACGAGAGATCAACTGTAGCACATACACCTTCATAAGACCATCTTTCTTGATGCGACGACGGCCGTCATGCTTCGTAGACGTAGCATTGGATGCAGGAGTAGACTTGGCTGCAGCTACCGCTTTACTATCCTTTTCAGAGGGCACAATCTCCTCCAAGATCATGGGAACTTCATCAGCCTCGTCATAGCCACGACTCAGTCCTCGATGAACCATAGAAAGTTTGTGCTTACGTGGTCGGTATTCGTCATCAGCCATTCGAGCAATTTTGTGCATGGCAAAGCCGAGGTATATAATGGACGGTGCGGTGATCATAATGATTTGAAAAACCCAGAATCGGATGTGTGATAGAGGGGCAAATGCATCATAGCATACATTATTACAACCGGGTTGTGCAGTATTGCATACAAACTTTTCCTGTTCATCTTGATAGATTTTCTCACCGCCCACCACTGTCAGAACAATTCGGAAGATAATGAGGAGTGTGAGCCAAATCTTTCCCACAAAAGTGGAATGGTGGGAGATCTCATCAAGCAAGCTAGTCAAGAAGTTCCAACTCATGGTGCCACCAAAACAAGAAACCTGATCTGCAGAAGAAAAAATAAAAGAAAAAAAAAGGTAGTGGGATAATAGAGGCTTTGCATATGGGACACACAACTTCACAATTAAAAAGGTTAAAGTGTTCTCCTTTTTGAACATGTATGCAGTAACCAGTGCATGTAATTATAGTGCATGTTTAACGCTGTAACAATGTATATTATTATTTGACATTGTACTTCATTCTTTTCTGTGATGATGAAAGTCACCAGCAGGTGTCAGTGTTCATAGACACACACACACACACACACTTGATACGCCCACAAACATCATTTACAGGCTATAACTTCTGTTTATCAGCATATAATGGTGAACCCTCTTTATGGAAATCATGTTCAGCCCAAAGCATTTGCAATGAATTTCGAGGGGGGACGGTTTCAGTTCCAATTTCTGTTTATTTTTGGAAATGAAAGTGATTTATAGGCATTTTATCAATTTAATAGCCTACGAAAGCGATCCCAATTTTGCACATAAACGTAGTGCAGTATATAATAAAAATGTAGTGTGATATTTGTGTCTATGGTTAGCTGCGCAATCTCGGTTTTTCTGTGATTAGGGAAGGCATCTGTAAAGGCTTTTCAATCGCCCATTTGGCCAAATAGTTAAAGGGGTCACATGATGCGATTTCAATTTTTCCTTTCTCTTTGGAGTGTTACAAGCTCTTGGTGCATAAAGAAGATCTGTAAAGTTGCAAAGACTCAAGTCCAAAGAGATATTCTTTATAAAAGTTAAGAGTCAGCCACGCCTACTTAAAACGGCTCGTTCTAACACGCCCCCACATATCTACGTCAATATGTGGAAATATTAGCATAATGCCGCCCAAATGTGCACATAAAGAAAGAAGGCGTAACTTTTATTCTCGCTGTAGTATTGTTGTTGCCGCCGCTGCCATGTCGTGAAGGCACTGTGTGAGTCGTTGTGAAAGCGAAACTACTTTGTTTGGCCTTCCAAAAGAGGACGATATCTGCGTCGTCATGCCTGGAGCTGATCCGTGCTGGTTGCTGAGGAAATACTGCAACTTCGCGCTGTGGATCGCCGGATCGGCTTTCACCGTGGACGAAGTGGAGTCCAGCCCGGGGTCGTCACATGTGGTTGCCGCAAGCCCTCCGGACGCTCCTTCGTCGAATCTGCCACCTCTGCTCACTCAGCCC
>NW_015506526.1:573955-575116 GCF_001515645.1 Sinocyclocheilus grahami
GTTAAAATAGTGTTCAATAAGTATACTGTCATCCATGTGTGTACACATTTTTATTATAAACTATTGAAATCAGTACACAAAGTCAGATCAAACTATGGTAAATTTTTGTTTTGGCCCTTGGTTTAATGTCACTTAAGTCCTTCTTGTTCTCATATGTATTTTTGCCAGTCATTTTTGTTGCAACAAGACATGAAAATTAAATATAATAATAATAATTATAATAAGAATAATAACTATTATTATTATTTATTATTATTAGGACAATAACTCAAACATGAGAAAATTATTCATTTCCTGTTTGTTACGTCCTTTAATGGAAATATACTGAGTAGCTGCATGCCAACATCAGCAACCTCACCTGAGCTGGAGCTTCAAAGAGAAGGACAAGTCACAGCAGGTCACTACCTGACATGAACCAAGACTGAGGTTCTGTGGTTAAGAGAAAGCTAGAAGAATGTGTTGTGAAACCACAACACATTGCAATTGCCTATGCTGACAAGTTCCGCTTGTGGTACAGATAGGCCACAGAAGACAACTGCTTGTGGAAACACCACAGTACCTACATTGCTACAGTACTTTCTGAATTGACTGTCCCTTATCATTCTACATAATAAATAAATAAGACATTATACACAATGCAAATTTCAGAAAAGACCATCATAACATCCCCAAAATTCAAGCTGAGTGGAATGATTGTTGATTGGTGTCTGACTATTCAAACTTCAGGTAAAAGTTGATTGGTGTCTTTTTTAACAAAACCTTAAGAAAGAAAGAAAGAAAGAAAGAAAGAAAGAAAGAATCTAAATTTCCTCGACAGTCCTTTTCCACAATCTATCTATTATTCGATAAAATAAAGTTTCAGCAAACTGAGCTGATTAAACTTTCTTTTAAGTTTTATACGCGATAACTTTGTATCAATGAAATTATATCTGAATTCTCAAAAGTCACATGTTGCTACGGTAAATACACAGCACCATTACACTTTAAACAAGGTAAGAAACAAAACAAACAAACAAACAAACAAAAAAAACATTAACATACCTTCGTCCAACAGGTGATTAGTACTCTTGTGCTCAGCTGTTAGACAATACCCATATGTTTGACCAAAACTCAGAGGCTACCGTGTCACTTATCTCTCAGTTAACTTCCACTCCCTTTTTT
>NW_015506526.1:575126-575678 GCF_001515645.1 Sinocyclocheilus grahami
GAACCATAGAAAGTTTGTGCTTACGTGGTCGGTATTCGTCATCAGCCATTCGAGCAATTTTGTGCATGGCAAAGCCGAGGTATATAATGGACGGTGCGGTGATCATAATGATTTGAAAAACCCAGAATCGGATGTGTGATAGAGGGGCAAATGCATCATAGCATACATTATTACAACCGGGTTGTGCAGTATTGCATACAAACTTTTCCTGTTCATCTTGATAGATTTTCTCACCGCCCACCACTGTCAGAACAATTCGGAAGATAATGAGGAGTGTGAGCCAAATCTTTCCCACAAAAGTGGAATGGTGGGAGATCTCATCAAGCAAGCTAGTCAAGAAGTTCCAACTCATGGTGCCACCAAAACAAGAAACCTGATCTGCAGAAGAAAAAATAAATAAATAAGTAGTGGGATCATAGAGGCATTGCATATGGGACTCACAACTTCACAATTAAAAAGGTTAAAGTGTTCTCCTTTTTGAACATGTATGCAGTAACCAGTGCATGTAATTAATTGCATATGTTTAACGCTGTAACAATGTATATTATTATT
>NW_015506526.1:576099-580207 GCF_001515645.1 Sinocyclocheilus grahami
GCATTTGCAATGAATTTCGAGGGGGGACGGTTTCAGTTCCAATTTCTGTTTATTTTTGGAAATGAAAGTGATTTATAGGCATTTTATCAATTTAATAGCCTACGAAAGCGATCCCAATTTTGCACATAAACGTAGTGCAGTATATAATAAAAATGTAGTGTGATATTTGTGTCTATGGTTAGCTGCGCAATCTTGTTTTTTTTGTGATTAGGGAAGGCATCTGTAAAGGCTTTTCAATCGCCCATTTGGCCAAATAGTTAAAGGGGTCACATGATGCGATTTCAATTTTTCCTTTCTCTTTGGAGTGTTACAAGCTCTTGGTGCATAAAGAAGATCTGTAAAGTTGCAAAGACTCAAGTCCAAAGAGATATTCTTTATAAAAGTTAAGAGTCAGCCACGCCTACTTAAAACGGCTCGTTCTAACACGCCCCCACATATCTACGTCAATATGTGGAAATATTAGCATAATGCCGCCCAAATGTGCACATAAAGAAAGAAGGCGTAACTTTTATTCTCGCTGTAGTATTGTTGTTGCCGCCGCTGCCGGTCGTTCATGACTTTATCTCCCGGCCTCTGCTCACTGCAGGCCGCCGTGTATGACGCTGTGTTTCGTTGTGAAAGTGAAACTACTTTGTTTGGCCTTCCAAAAGTGGACACGACTAGAAATCAGTGGAGAGACTTAAAAAGACTTTAGCTGGCCAATCAGAGCAGACTGCGCTTGTCAAAGGAGGGGGCTTTGTAGAAAACGAAGCGTTTATAAAGAATATCTCTTTGGATTTGAGACTTTAGTCTTTGCAACTTTACAGATCTTCTTTATGCACCAAGAGCTTGTAACACTCCAAAGTGAAAGGAAAACATAAAATCGCATCATATGACCCCTTTAAGTGGCTGGGATTACTATTTTAGTCCAATTAATTACATTCAATTAACTAATTTAGTTTGGAAAAAGTGGTTTTAAACCAACTTACACCTTATTTAATCACAAACAACATCTTAGATCCTTTTCAGTCTGCTTTTAAGGCTAAGCACAGTACTGAGTCTGCCCTATTAAGAGTGACAAATGACATCTTGTTATCGGTGGACTCTGGAAACTGCGCAGTTCTTGTTCTGTTAGATTTAAGCGCAGCCTTCGACACTGTGGATCATTGCATTCTGTTAAAAAAATTTAATCACGAGGTTGGCATCCGCGATGCTGCCTTAGATTGGTTTGAGTCTTGTCTTTCAAATAGGAGTATATCCGTAGAAATTGGAGAATTTTCATCATCCCCAGTGCAAATCACCGGGTTCGATTCTGGGTCCAGTTTTGTTTTCTCTTTACATGCTTCCATTACGCTCTATCTTTGAGAATCATAATATCTCTTATCACATCTATGCAGATGATACCCAGCTCTATTTACCATTAGACTCTGGTAGTGATTCTGTTTCTTCCCTGCTAGCATGTTTAAAGGATATTAAAGAAAGGATGGACGAAAAGTTTCTTCAGTTAAATGAAAATAAGACAGAGGTTATTCTGTTTGGCTCTAAACTGCAGATTGACAAATACAGTGATTTCTTGGGGCATCTTCAGTTAAAAAAACACTCCCATGTTAGAAATCTGGGGGTCATTTTTGATTCAGATCTGAAGTTTGACAAACAAATAAATTTGGTGGTCAGGGCCAGCTTTTTCCAGCTAAAGCGACTTCGAAAGTTAAAGCACCTACTTACTTTTAGGGATTTGGAGACCGTTATTCACGCTTTTATTTCCTCAAGGCTTGATTACTGCAATGCCTTGTATGCTGGAATCAATCAGTCATCACTCGCATGACTACAGATTGTCCAAAATGCTGCAGTACATTTCCTGACTGGGACAAAAAAGAGGGAACATATTTCACCTGTTCAAGCCTCTCTCCATTGGCTACCTGTGAGACAAAGAATTGATTTTAAGGTTTTAACTTACGTGTTCAAAGCACTGCATGGACTTGCCCCCATTTATATATCAGAACTTTTAAGATTTTATTCTCCTCAGAGATCACTCAGATCTTCAGTCCAGTTGTTTCTGAATGTCCCGAAATCTCGTTTGAAAACCAAGGGAGACAGGTCTTTTTCAGTCTATACTCCTAAACTTTGGAACACACTACCCTTAACGATTAGAGCTTCTCCTACATTAAGCGTTTTCAAAGCATCAATTAAAACCTATCTTTTTTCACAGGCTTACTCATAATTTGGTTCATTTGTATGTACCTCTTAAATGCTAGGGGTTGCAGTTTTTGTGATGTACCAGATTGTGACTAATTTTTACATTTATACAATTTTGTTTTATTATTCTTTTAAGTTAATGGATTGTTTATTTGTTACATTTGTTTTCTATGTGCGTTTTGTTTTGCTTGTGAAGCACTTTGGTCAACATTTGTGTTGTTTTAAGGTGCTACATAAATAAACTTTGACCTTGACCTAATTTGATATAAGGACTTTCACAATTATCACAATTATTTGTTTTAAACTCATTAATGTAATGCTTTGTTCATATTGTCATCAGATGTACCCATGTTTTTATACACAAAATGGAATAAAACATTGGTGCCAAAAAGTGACTTTAATAAATAAATAAATATATCAAATGTGATTTTTTTTTCTAAATAAGGGTTAAAATAGTGTTCAATAAGTATACTGTCATCCATGTGTGTACACATTTGTGTACTTATAAAACAAAGCCATTTCACAATTTTTCAAGCAATTATAAAGACATAAAAGTGCAGAACATCCAAGTGACAAATGACTTGGCACAAAACTGCAAATGTGGTTGTACAAAATTTTCTATTCATAGCTATTTGAGACCCCCCCCCCCAGTTACACTTTACATTTATGAGCTAGATTTCTTATAAAACAAATAAACACAAAACACTTCAAGTCCAAGTTCACTAATGGAGAATCATGTACCTATAGTTCATAAATATCTTCAACAAAGTTTCAAAGAGTGAGATGGTATTTAAGTTCAGTAACGTGTCTTAACATTGCATTTACACCACCAACACTCAAGTAAACCTTTTATTCTCCTTTGATCTGCATAACCCAATTATGAACCTTTCTGAGAGCACATTGAAAGGCTTTTCACCCTGAGATACAAATATACCTTCAATTCCACATTCATTTCATCTACAGAAACCTATTTACAAATACATTGTGTGTGCATGCATAGTTATGTATTATGGCAATGTTACTAATGTGCTGCTCAAAAACACATGCGAGGAAGGCGCAGAAACGAGCAATCTCATATGTATGCGTATGCATATAAAAAACAATGCAAACATCAACAATAAACAGCATATACTGTAAATCAAAACTGCCCAATGTTACCGAGTGAAATGTCGATCCAAGATGTGGCAAAGGACTGTGCAAGCTTTAGGGGTGTTGATGGAAGCGATCTATTGCATCTTTGCTTTGATCATCCTACTGAATACTATCCAGATGTAGTATTAGATAAAAACGTGATTTTCTCTCCTTTTTGCTCAAAATTTTGCTTTTTTTTTTTAAATTTACCTGCATTCAAGTGTTGATACAAAAAGAATGCTTGAAGCTAGAATAAAACGTAGAGAATAAAAGTAGAGGCTCTGTTCTTTATTTTGATGTATTGCATGTTCAGATATTCATAAAACAAAATATTCTGGGGGCCATAAAATTTTTGTGAAAATCATCAAAACTGCTGGCGGGGAAAGAGTCAAAGGGGTCATATGATGCGATTTCAATTTTTCCTTTCTCTTTGAAGTGTTACAAGCTCTTGGTGCATAAAGAAGATCTGTAAAGTTGCAAAGACTAAAGTCTCAAATCCAAAGAGATATTCTTTATAAAAGTTAAGAGTCAACCAAGCCTACCTAAAACGGCTCGTTCTAACACGCCCCCACATGTCTACGTCACGATGTGGGAAGATTTGCATAACGCTGCCCAAATGTTCACGCAAAGAAAGGCGGCATTACTTTTATTCTCGCTGTAGAATTGTTGCCGCTGCCACCATGCCGTGGAGACTCTGTGTTTCGTTGTGAAAGCGAAACTACTTGGTTTGGCCTTCCAAAAGAGGACGATATCCGCTTTGTCATGCCTAGAGCTGATCCGTGCTGGTCGCTGAGGAAATACA
>NW_015506526.1:581290-583459 GCF_001515645.1 Sinocyclocheilus grahami
GTCGTTGGTATAAGTGACAGTGGGTGGTAATAGACTAGAAATGTATAGTTTTATACCATCGTGCTGATAACGTTTCTTTAGTCATTCGGCAATCCTACAGCCTGAACCACCGTAGGGAAACCATCCTTACAAAACCCTATGAATCGAGCAGCTTAATCCATTTTTTCTGAAGAGCCACGATTGCTTTCTATGATAATCAGATTTAATTGAGACTTTTATTTACATATAAACACTGTTCAATGCATATAAATAGGACATATTAACTCTTTCCCTGCCAAACACAGAATTTTCTGGGTTTCCGCGTTCTCGCTGTTATAGATTCGGGGGCGCTATTACGCATCTCCTGAATGAATCTAAATCCTCTTTCACACAGAGATTATGGAAAATACACTGATAATATGTCCTGTGATTTGTCCCAGGATCGTTTGATTTTGGTTTATTCACACTGCCAATGATTTTCCGGAATCTGTGTGTGCATTCACACACATGATATTACGATGTGACGTGTAATGGGACACATACCGTTCCACTTATGCCTAGTTCACACTACACGATTTAAAACATTGGCAGATCGCTGTGCTGTTCAGACTCCATGACTTCTTGGCTGTCTTGAAGTCGTTGTGGTGTTCACACTACGCGACACTACGTAAATGATCGGCAACAGGGGGGGTCACACACTACACGAGCTGACAACAACTTTGTAGAGTGACAAAGCTGCAAGTGAAACAGGAGTTGTTTATTTGAAAATGGACATCGGGAAGAAATTGGTGCTGCCAGCTGTTTGCACAATGAAAAAAAAAATGCTCCATTGCTTGTGTCCAAACTTTTCTTAAAGCCGTGTTGCTGCTGCTGTTTTTCTTCCGCTGACCTCAACCCATGCCTTGCTCTCTCATTGGCTGCAGCTTGTCGCGACACCTGACACCACATGATGTTGAGTCAGCTGACCGGTCCTGATATTTAGCATGCTAGATATTCGTTTAGCGTCAGCGAGGCTCTTTGATGCGTCGTTGAGTAGTTCACACAAAGATTGCAGAGCGCTGATCACCTGCTGATTTTCCCCTGATCACAGCCCGACCTGTCGGCGAACTCGTTAACTTGCAAATCGGGTTTAAAATCCTGTAGTGTGAACTAGGCATAAGATGGCGAACAATCTCAGCTTCAGCGTGGATAGTGAGGAGCTCCCTGATCTCTGCTTTACAGTTTGCACATTTTTTCGTCGTGAACGTTGATCTGCCCTCAAAACACCGATAACGTGCGTCATCACTACAACACACCCTTTACGGCATTGGTCCTGGCTTTTGTTCCCACAGGGCTCATGTTCAGGCACTGATCCAGGTGTTGTGCCCAATTGTGACCACCCGACAGATTATTACCCCCCCCTAGTATTGGTAGGATAAGGAGTAGGTGTGGGGGAGGGGTTAGGATTAAGAGTGGGATTAGGATTAGGCAATCAGGTAGTGACTTCAACATGGTGGGTGATAGTTTGGCAAGGGGTCGAAATTGGGCACAGTACCGGCAATGTTACTAATGTGCTGCTCAAAAACACATGCGAGGAAGGCGCAGAAACGAGCAATCTCATATGTATGCGTATGCATATAAAAAACAATGCAAACATCAACAATAAACAGCATATACTGTAAATCAAAACTGCCCAATGTTACCGAGTGAAATGTCGATCCAAGATGTGGCAAAGGACTGTGCAAGCTTTAGGGGTGTTGATGGAAGCGATCTATTGCATCTTTGCTTTGATCATCCTACTGAATACTATCCAGATGTAGTATTAGATAAAAACGTGATTTTCTCTCCTTTTTGCTCAAAATTTTGCTTTTTTTTTTTAAATTTACCTGCATTCAAGTGTTGATACAAAAAGAATGCTTGAAGCTAGAATAAAACGTAGAGAATAAAAGTAGAGGCTCTGTTCTTTATTTTGATGTATTGCATGTTCAGATATTCATAAAACAAAATATTCTGGGGGCCATAAAATTTTTGTGAAAATCATCAAAACTGCTGGCGGGGAAAGAGTCAAAGGGGTCATATGATGCGATTTCAATTTTTCCTTTCTCTTTGAAGTGTTACAAGCTCTTGGTGCATAAAGAAGATCTGTAAAGTTGCAAAGACTAAAGTCTCAAATCCAAAGAGATATTCTTTATAAAAGTTAAGAGTCAACCA
>NW_015506526.1:585867-591015 GCF_001515645.1 Sinocyclocheilus grahami
AGTGTTACAAGCTCTTGGTGCATAAAGAAGATCTGTAAAGTTGCAAAGACTAAAGTCTCAAATCCAAAGAGATATTCTTTATAAAAGTTAAGAGTCAACCAAGCCTACCTAAAACGGCTCGTTCTAACACGCCCCCACATGTCTACGTCACGATGTGGGAAGATTTGCATAACGCTGCCCAAATGTTCACGCAAAGAAAGGCGGCATAACTTTTATTCTCGCTGTAGAATTGTTGCCGCTGCCACCATGCCGTGGAGACTCTGTGTTTCGTTGTGAAAGCGAAACTACTTGGTTTGGCCTTCCAAAAGAGGACGATATCCGCTTTGTCATGCCTAGAGCTGATCCGTGCTGGTCGCTGAGGAAATACATCAACTTCGCGCAGTGGAAGTTGTCTTTTCAGACTGGGAGACTCTGTGTTTCGTTGTGAAAGCGAAACTACTTGGTTTGGCCTTCCAAAAGAGGACGATATCCGCTTTGTCATGCCTAGAGCTGATCCGTGCTGGTCGCTGAGGAAATACATCAACTTCGCGCAGTGGAAGTTGTCTTTTCAGACTGATGAGCTTTGTAAAAATCGATGCGTTTCAGAAAGTCGGGGCATAGAGGAGAAACAATAATGTACAGTATGTGGAAAATAATGTGTTTTTTGAACCTTAACCTTGAACCACATAAACACATTTCATTACACCAAATACACAAAATAATGTTCTTTTTAGCAACATCATATGACCCCTTTAAATATGATAAATGGAAGCTCAAAGTACTTGCTTGATGTGAGGGAACCAGTAAGGTTTTTTTTCAATCACGTAAGCACATTCGAGTTTCCAATAATAATTCAATAATTCTTTAGATGGTTGCTTTATTGAACGATCTATTGCATTAATAAGTTTGCTCATTAGTTATAGCAAGATAAAATAAGAACATCTAGCAGGAAAGGGAACAAAATGTCTGTTTATGATATTAGATGTTCTTTGGGTTTTATTCATCAAAATCTTCTGTGTATGTTAGTGTTAATGAGGATTTTGGCATGTGCACACAACTGAGAACACAAACAACTATATGAAACAGCTTGTGCGTGGGAGAAAAGGACATGAGTGATGTTTCAGGATGTTCCTGTTTTTTGTTTTTAAGATCATTGTAAGATTGGCTGGGTTTGGTCTCACCAGCTGAATGCTTATCACACCACAAGTCTAGCCTGCTGTGAGCCCTTTTGATTCGTTGGGGGGTTCTGGGGGAGAGTCAGGCTGCCAGCAGGGTACTGGGACTCTTGAAAGCTAGACCAGCCGCTCACAGTTGGATCACTCTCTCAAGAAGAATCAGATAAATCTGTTTTCTGTGACTCTCCCTTTTTCCGTCAATACCTCAGAGTTTGGTTCCTAGGGTAACAGTAGGACCCTAACAAAAGCAAGCACTGATACATATACCTTTGTGTCCCAGTGTTAACCTGGGAAGCACTATTTCCCACAGTGATCTGATTAAAGTGTGTATGAATCATTAAAGAACTGTAACTGTCATGTGTGAATCACACTAGAGCTTAAACTGGGCTGAATGGGACATTGACTGGGCTATAAACTAATCCATAAATACCCTAGAGGTGAACATCACACCCATCTTAAGCTTCATTTAGTCTAATAATGTCTAATTTTGTAATGTATCAGACATCATGCTTTGAATCTACCACTACATGTTCTGCTACTCTAACCATCTGTAGCTCTTTCCCAACACAGGCAAGTCATCACATGCTGTAATCACCATTTCTTTTCTTATCTCATTCCTCTGTGCTGGTTGCTAGCTCTTGCAAAAGATGCATTTTGGTAAAGAAGGTAAATGCTTGCTTATCTTCATCATGGAAAACACAGACACTCACCTTGCTGAAGGAATGCTAAAAGGTACCGGAAAGGAGGCTGGCTGTCGTCTTCTTCACATGGCAGGGCATCCTCACAGACTAGATGCCTATAGAACAGACAGATTAGGATTTAAAATATGTTAAGAAATGACTTATGGGTAGGGTGGCCAGGATGTGTCCCGTAAAAATGCCACGTATGGTCACCCTACTTTTGGGGTAATATGTGTAACTTGGGACCACTAACAAGACTGTCTTTTTTAACTATGCAAATTACAGTCCTCTTGATTTCCATTCACTAATTAAAATTTCATTTCATTAAAACACATTTTATGCAGTTAATGCCAAGTTTTGGGAAGGATAGACAGACAGAAAAATGAAAAGTCTGAGGCAGAAATAAAGAGAGAAGGAGTTGGAGAGGGAAAAAATGCCTGCCTGTTTGCACTGCGTACCAGAGGTGGTGCTGTGGGTTGAGCCGGGTGGTGGAGATTCCCTTCAGCTTGCTTTCGTACTTTGGGGCCAATTCCCTTGCAATTTCTGCATGAAAACAGTGCTGTCGTGAGAAAGAATATCTGCACAACTTGTTCACAAACTCTAAACTTAATAAAAATAAAGGATCTTTTTCACATTATGTACACATAGTTATGTTCATGTAATCGCTTTATGACATTATGCCCCAGGTAGTAGAGAGAGGGCAGGAATGTCAGCCATTAGGTTTAATTCCTGGAATGTAAATAGCCCATTAAACCAGACGAAGATGTTTTTCCTCAGCGTAAACCTCATAAAACCTATAGTTCTCCTTCCGGTAACACTTATTTAATTTAGACTAAAGAAACCAGTGACAGATCACAACAGCTTAAAATACATTTAAAATCATTGCTGTGTCCAAAAGTTGTCCTTATGGATTCTGTTTGGATTTTTTTTTTTTTTACATGACTGTCTTTCTGGTGAATCTTTATGGCCCTAACAGGGCCAATACGCTCGTCTCAGCACTGTCCAACTTGAATCACATTGTTTGATTTGATGGGTGGGGATCTGTGTAATGGGCTCAATCTTAGACTTAAATTGACATGCTCAATTTTAAAATGCAGACTAAGCTGTAAGTGTTTCTAGGTCAAATTGGGTGTGTAGATCCCTGGAGGTTTTTTTAACCAGTAATGGTATTGGCACATTTTGATATGGACATCACTCAATGTAAAGTCCTTGCAGTTAAGAGAATCAGTGATTAAGTGAACCAGATGTTGATTTATTAGATGATCTGATGGATTCAGTTCAGTGTCTTGTCTATTTGACCTATTTAGAAAATGAACTGGTTCACAGGAGTCATTTCCCCTAAATCAGACTACACTTGTTGCATTGTATGTTGATTTGAGTTCAGCCTGCAAGGGGTGTCTCAATAGAAATATCAAGAGATGTTTTTTTTGCCATTATTTTTTGGTATACAATATATTTATTAAGTCATATTCAATACAGACTGTAAGCTCACATCCACAACTCAAGGTAAAATGCTACATTTTGCTGCAGTGCTGAATATACAGCAGCAGGGGAACACAGATGCTGAAAAGCAGTGCAGAAAAAAAAGTGATTGTCCTTTGCCTGACAACAGAGTACAGTTCAACTGCAACAAAAGCATTTAGATTCATTTAATCTCTTCTGCATCTCAATTTTTTCACTGAATAATGACAGATGAGGAAATGTTGGGCTCTCAGAGAAACTGTTCTGGCAACCCTAAAGACCTTTTGTTGTCAAAAATTAACATACACGTACATTACATGAATTTGTAAAAAAAAGTATTCTGGGATCATAGCTAGATTCAGATTTTGCAATTGACACACCTAGACAGGGGCCTGAGAGCACGCACAGGACAGCGATCTACAGTCTTGTAGCATATGTTTGGCTTAAGTTTGTAAAAGAAAGTCAATAAATGAGCCATGAATACAAGATAATGCACCCTTTGTTATTATAATTTAAGACTACAAAGACAAAGAAACAGCATTCTCCACACATCTGGGAATTGTTTTTTATTATTATTTTTACTATTAACATTTACATATGAAAAGTCATGCAGACATATAAAACTCAGACAGCGTCACTGCTATATGAATATGTGGGCCAGCCCAGAACATTAATGAATTATATAAAAAAAATAAAATAATAAAAAACTCCCAAAGTGCAGTCATAGTGCAGTGTGCCCCCAAAAAGAAACACTACTTGGTACTTTGGTGGCAAGAGTGGCTTCAAACTATGCAGACAATGTCAAAATGTCACTCAAAAGCATTGATGGATAACTTACTGTAACTCATCTTAGCATTAAACACATCTTCCAACTTTTTAACATTTTGATCATTAACTATTTTGATGCTTTTGAAGAACAACCACAACACAAAAGCAAAGCTAAATCAAAGAAACCACACTTTTTTAGTAAAATATCAGACAGTGTGTTTCAAAACAACCTGGGAAGAACAATGTCTGAATGGAGAACAGACGCACAAAAATATCCTTTCTAGCACAGTCATTCAAAGTTTACTCTTTCTGGTTCTGCAGGTGTATTGACAACCACAAAAATGAAACAATCAAATGGCACAAATTGGGCTGCGTTTACACTGGCACAAAAAATCCGATCTTTCGCTCACATCTGACACAGATCGGAATTTGTTGCACACGTGTAAACACAAAAACCCGCACGAGATCCAATTTTTTTGCATCCGATCTGAGCCACTTCCAAATGTGGATTTTAATCGGATATACATCTGATATCTGGACATCCGTATGGAAGCATATAGGTAGCGAAATTCAATTTAAAATGCAATATGCAAAATGGCAATGCAATATGCAAAATGGCAACGCAATATGCAAAATGGCATTGTATTTCTGTATTTAAATTTAAATTTTCCATTACCCATACGTGCAAAGTTTGGTGCAAAAGTAAAATGAAAATTAAATTATATAATTTACATTTGCCATTTCCAACAGTAGTCTTAATATGTAAATTGCATGCACATTTGAACGCTTTATAAAAGTTGCAAAATGAAAATGAAAATGTATAAATCAAATTGATTTGATATGTGTAACATGTTCAAGCAGAAATGGTAGCAAAATGATCATTTAAATGCTATTTGTCCTAAATGCATTTAGACTAACAGTTAGAACACTTAGGATTGCATTTTCATCATGACGCCGTGGGATACGTGTAGCAAAATTCAATTTGAAAATGCATTCCGAGCTGACCATGCCCACCCTCCGTCACTCATTGCTTCAAGGCAGGGATTGGCGGAAGCGTGTTACGTTTGGATCGTTTGAAACATGGC
>NW_015506526.1:596149-599321 GCF_001515645.1 Sinocyclocheilus grahami
TGCTCAGCGTCATATCCAGAGGTTGTGTTTGGGAAGTAGACGTATGAGTGCTTCCAGCATTGCTGCAGCGGTTGAAGGGGTGGGGAGTCAGCCTGTCAGTGCTCAGACCATACGCCGCACACTGCATCAAATTGGTCTGCATGGCTGTCGTCCCAGAAGGAAGCCTCTTCTAAAGATGATGCACAAGAAAGCCCACAAACAGTTTACGGAAGACAAGCAGACTAAGGACATGGATTACTGGAACCATGTCCTGTTGTCTGATGAGACCAAGATAAATTTATTTGGTTCAGATGGTGTCAAACATGTGTGGCAGCAACCAGGTGAGTACAAAGACGTGTGTCTTGCCTACAGTCAAGCATGGTGGTGGGAGTGTCATGGTCTGGGGCTGCATGAGTGCTGCCAGCACTGGGGAACTACAGTTCATTGAGGGAACCATGAATGCCAACATATCCGGGTGACATACTAAAGCAGAGCATGATCCCCTCCCTTCGGAGACTGGGCCGCAGGGCAGTATTCCAACATAACGACCCCAAACACACCTCCAAGATGACCACTGCCTTGCTAAAGAAGTTGAGGGTAAAAGTGATGGATTGGCCAAGCATGTCTCCAGACCTAAACGGAAGGTGGAGGAGTGCAAGGTCTCTAACATCCACCAGCTCTGTGATGTTGTCATGGAGGAGTGGAAGAGGACTCCAGTGGCAACCTGTGAAGCTCTGGTGAACTCCATGCCCAAGAGGGTTAAGGCAGTACTGGAAAATAATTGTGGGCGCACAAAATAGACACTTTGGGCCCAATTTGGACGTTTACATTTAGGAGTGTACTCACTTTTGTGGCATAACATTAATGGCTGTCTGTTGAGTTATTTTGAGGGGACAGCAAATTTACACTGTTATACAAGCTGTACACTCACTACTTTACATTGTAGCAAAGTGTAATTTCTTCAGTGTTGTCACATGAAAAGATATAAAATATTTACAAAAATGTGAGGGGTGTACTCACTTCTGTGAGATACTGTAAATAAAGGTGACTTGACTTGATTGTCTCTGGATTTTTTTTTCCCCACATGACTGTCTTTCTGGAGAATATTTATGACAATAACAGGGCCAATAAGCTTGTCTCAGCACTGTCCAACTTGAATCACATTGTTTGATTTGATGGGTGGGGATCTGTGTAATGGGCTCAATCTTAGACTTAAATTGACATGCTCAATTTTAAAATGCAGACTAAGCTGTAAGTGTTTCTAGGTCAAATTGGGTGTGTAGATCCCTGGAGGTTTTTTTAACCAGTAATGGTATTGGCACATTTTGATATGGACATCACTCAATGTAAAGTCCTTGCAGTTAAGAGAATCAGTGATTAAGTGAACCAGATGTTGATTTATTAGATGATCTGATGGATTCAGTTCAGTGTCTTGTCTATTTGACCTATTTAGAAAATGAACTGGTTCACAGGAGTCATTTCCCCTAAATCAGACTACACTTGTTGCATTGTATGTTGATTTGAGTTCAGCCTGCAAGGGGTGTCTCAATAGAAATATCAAGAGATGTTTTTTTTGCCATTATTTTTTGGTATACAATATATTTATTAAGTCATATTCAATACAGACTGTAAGCTCACATCCACAACTCAAGGTAAAATGCTACATTTTGCTGCAGTGCTGAATATACAGCAGCAGGGGAACACAGATGCTGAAAAGCAGTGCAGAAAAAAAAGTGATTGTCCTTTGCCTGACAACAGAGTACAGTTCAACTGCAACAAAAGCATTTAGATTCATTTAATCTCTTCTGCATCTCAATTTTTTCACTGAATAATGACAGATGAGGAAATGTTGGGCTCTCAGAGAAACTGTTCTGGCAACCCTAAAGACCTTTTGTTGTCAAAAATTAACATACACGTACATTACATGAATTTGTAAAAAAAAGTATTCTGGGATCATAGCTAGATTCAGATTTTGCAATTGACACACCTAGAAAGGGGCCTGAGAGCACGCACAGGACAGCGATCTACAGTCTTGTAGCATATGTTTGGCTTAAGTTTGTAAAAGAAAGTCAATAAATGAGCCATGAATACAAGATAATGCACCCTTTGTTATTATAATTTAAAGAAACAAGACTACAAAGACAAAGAAACAGCATTCTCCACACATCTGGGAATTGTTTTTTATTATTATTTTTACTATTAACATTTACATATGGAAAGTCATGCAGACATATAAAACTCAGACAGCGTCACTGCTATATGAATATGTGGGCCAGCCCAGAACATTAATGAATTATATAAAAAAAATAAAATAATAAAAAAATAAATAAAAAAAAACTCCCAAAGTGCAGTCATAGTGCAGTGTGCCCCCAAAAAGAAACACTACTTGGTACTTTGGTGGCAAGAGTGGCTTCAAACTATGCAGACAATGTCAAAATGTCACTCAAAAGCATTGATGGATAACTTACTGTAACTCATCTTAGCATTAAACACATCTTCCAACTTTTTAACATTTTGATCATTAACTATTTTGATGCTTTTGAAGAACAACCACAACACAAAAGCAAAGCTAAATCAAAGAAACCACACTTTTTTAGTAAAATATCAGACAGTGTGTTTCAAAACAACCTGGGAAGAACAATGTCTGAATGGAGAACAGACGCACAAAAATATCCTTTCTAGCACAGTCATTCAAAGTTTACTCTTTCTGGTTCTGCAGGTGTATTGACAACCACAAAAATGAAACAATCAAATGGCACAAATTGGGCTGCGTTTACACTGGCACAAAAAATCCGATCTTTCGCTCAGCTATTTTGATGCTTTTGAAGAACAACCACAACACAAAAGCAAAGCTAAATCAAAGAAACCACACTTTTTTAGTAAAATATCAGACAGTGTGTTTCAAAACAACCTGGGAAGAACAATGTCTGAATGGAGAACAGACGCACAAAAATATCCTTTCTAGCACAGTCATTAAAAGTTTACTCTTTCTGGTTCTGCAGGTGTATTGACAACCACAAAAATGAAACAATCAAATGGCACAAATTGGGCTGCGTTTACACTGGCACAAAAAATCCGATCTTTCGCTCACATCTGACACAGATCGGAATTTGTTGCACACGTGTAAACACAAAAACCCGCACGAGATCCAATTTTTTTGCATCCGATCTGAGCCACTTCCAAATGTGGATTT
>NW_015506526.1:599805-609032 GCF_001515645.1 Sinocyclocheilus grahami
GCGTCATGATGAAAATGCAATCCTAAGTGTTCTAACTGTTAGTCTAAATGCATTTAGGACAAATAGCATTTAAATGATCATTTTGCTACCATTTCTGCTTGAACATGTTACACATATCAAATCAATTTGATTTATACATTTTCATTTTGCAACTTATAAAGCGTTCAAATGTGCATGCAATTTACATATTAAGACTAATGTTGGAAATGGCAAATGTAAATGATATAATTTAATTTTCATTTTACTTTTGCACCAAACTTTGCACGTATGGGTAATGGAAAATGTAAATTTAAATACAGAAATACAATGCCATTTTGAATATTGCATTGCCATTTTGCATATTGCATTTTAAATTGAATTTCGCTACCTATATGCTTCCATACATCCGACCTACGTCTAAACGCACATATCCGATTCTCCACAGAACTCCCAATGCGAGGAAAACACGTTTGCTCATAAAGATTTTTAATGGCGTTTTAATGCCGGTGTGCTGTATGCGCTCGCATTTTATTGAGATGGAAACTTTTTATAGGTAAGAAATTGCACATTTTGGAGCTGGTTTTCAACCCCCTCCGTGTGAATTTTGAAAATACAACAGCTAAAAGCTTCAAATATTTCTAAACAATGAGGTGATAACTTAGCAGTTCTTGTAATTAAACCGACAAGCTTGTTTGCAATGCTTTATTTCACGAAAGAATTCTACCTCTAACGATCTGTAGATAAAATAGTCTAACAAATTAAAATTACTGTTATTCAGATTTTGTGCTGCAAAACATCCATGACAGCCGTTGTCCATGCTGGCAAATAATAATGGCCATTCGACGTGAATTATATAAATAATTTTAAAAGCACGGCCATTTAAAACCGGAGGGTCTACCATGTGCATTGTAAAGCGATCACCGCAGACAATCCTTTTGGGTGGGAATTAATGTAAAGACAGATGTCGGATACCAGTAGTGTCTAAAGTGAATGTAAACAGACGAGCCAAAAAATCGGATATGGTTAAAAGTTCGGATCTGCGCATTAAGACTTGCAGTGTAAACGCAGCCTTGGTTGCTGTGAGGAAAAACAGTTTCATTGTTCAAGTAAGACAATGTGCAGAGTCATTTTTGTAATGAGGTCAAAGTTTTGTTTTGCCTCTGCCGTATTGTGGTCTTTGTAACACCCTTTTTTTTTTAGACAGGATCCTCTGTTTTGCAACAGTGTGTGGTGAAAATGAACACCAACTAAAAGAACACTGGGGTGGACAGGTAAATACTGCTGAAGGTGATGTTTTGTTTGGTTGCAACTAGTGCAAGAGCGTCTGAAATCTGTCAGCTTCTAAGATCACAGTGGCTGTGCCCTTTCTAAGTCTCCTTTCTAAGCTGGGTGTACTGGTGCATTCTTGGTGAAAGTTCATACCCTGTCAGTTGCTCCATAAAGATAACAGTGCATCTGTGATATGGACTTCAAGAGTTGCTTTTAAACTTTGAATTAAAAATATTTAATGAATGTGTATACAGCATTTTGTACCAATACGATTTTAATGTGTTTACGCAATAAACCATAAATCCAAGTTACCTTACGATATTTCCTACAGACTCAGACAGGGAAGCATCCATTACTTTCTTTTTGTAAATTGATAGGACTAAATCTTGTTTGACCTGTTCTTTTAATTTCATCCAGGAATCAAGTATTTTGTTCACTTTGACAATAAAATAATTTGTCATGGTTAACTGCTAACCAACTGTAAACCTGTTAAACCAGTCATTTTCCACATCATTAAGTTGGCTTGAAAATGTATCTCCTCCTAGACTTTTAAAGTTACAACCACCAAACTCGGGTCAGACCTTCAGACTGGTCTGACTCGGGTTGCTATATCATTTCTAACTGTTCCGGCCTTCAGTTTTCATAAACCAGACTATCAAAACCACCTAAAATCCCAGAGACTTTCATTGAGGGGGTGAAAACTTTTATACATTAAGACTTATGGTGTATTTAAGCTGTCTATTGCTATAGCAAAGCTTAACAACTCCCTACTGAAAAAACAGCTAAAACCAGCTTAAGCTGATTGACTGCTTTGACTGGTCTCCCAAGCAAAAAGCCACTTTTTTAGCAGGCTAGGCTGGTCTTAGCGTTTTTTTTTTACTGAATCAACTGGTTTTAGCTGGGTTAGCATAGAAACAGGCTAGCAACATGCTATTAACTTGCTAATCATGCTAGAAACATGTTAACAAAATGCTAATAACTTGCTATAGCAAAGCTTAACAACTCCCTACTGAAAAAACAGCTAAAACCAGCTTAAGCTGATTGACTGCTTTGACTGGTCTCCCAAGCAAAAAGCCACTTTTTTAGCAGGCTAGGCTGGTCTTAGCTGGTTTTTAGCGTTTTTTTTTTACTGAATCAACTGGTTTTAGCTGGGTTAGCATAGAAACAGGCTAGCAACATGCTATTAACTTGCTAATCATGCTAGAAACATGTTAACAAAATGCTAATAACTTGCTAATCATGCTAGAAACATGCTAACAAAAGGCTAGTGACTTGCTAATCATGCTAACAACATGCTAATCGTGCTAGAAACATGCTAGCATCATGTTAATCATGCTAGAATAATGCTAGTAACTTGTTAATAATGCTAACAACATGCTAGTAACTCGCTAATCATGCTAACAACATGCTAGTAACTCGCTAATCATGCTAGAAAAATGTTAACAAAATGCTAGTAACTTGTTAATCATGCTAAAAACATGCTAGCATCATGCTAGAAATGTGCTAATCATGCCAAAAATGCTTAAACCATGTTAGTAAAATGTAAATCAGGCTAGAAAACATGTTAGCAACTTGTTAAACGTGTTAACAAAATATTAACAACTTGTTAAACATGTTAGAAACAGGCTAGCAACATGCTAATAATGCTAGAAACATGTTAAAACAATGCTAATAACTTGCTAATCATGCTAGAAACATGTTAATCATGCTAGAATCATGCTAGTAAACTTGCTAATAATGCTAAAAATGCTAAAACCATGCTAGTAACACGCTAATCATGCTAGTAACTTTGTCAAATGTTAACAAAATGCTAGCAACTTTGCTAAACATTGTTAGAAACAGGCTAGCATTGTAACACCTAACTTTTTTATGCTACATAAAGATTGAGGGACCACAGAGACTGCTTCATTTCAGTGAGCCATGTGTATTAAAGACATACTGTGAGCCACACACTCATATCAACAAGTCCAACATTAGCATACAGAGTCTTCCAGAGTTGAGGAAACGTCAATTAAGTCCACCAAGTCCATCAGTTCATAGATATGACCATAAGTAGCATTTTGTCACAGTGAAATCAGTCTTTAAAGTGGAAAATATGAGACCAGCAGTCCTTAAATGAAGCAAGGAAGAATCGGAACCAGCAAACAATTCATCCGTTTGTTGATCATAGAATAAGATGAGTAGATGTTTGGATGAAGACAATTATCCCCTTTTTGTCTAGGTCCTGTTTATATCTGTGCTGTTTCCTCTCTCATACAAGAACCCTCTGCATTTAAACAAACATACAATCAACACGTGTTTAGTATTAACCCCTAACAGAAAGCATATTTACAAACTCTACATACATACAAAACAACGCCTTACTTACATTTGAGAGCAAGAACAAATTGTTCCTCAAATCAGGGCACCAACAAAAGGACAGCAAAGGTGAAGACATTCCATGTGCTTAGCACACTACTTCCTGCCTAATGCTACTTCTTTACCCCCTTTTAGGCAAATGAGCAACTCAGAATACAGAGCGCCCCCTAATGATTGGTATAGCTATAACATGCAAAGAACTACTGGGAACAAATGTGACAGTAAAACTGTTACACACTCCTCCCCCTAAAAGAAAAGAGTTAGATGGTCCCATAAAACTTCTTTAGCTTTTCAACATGGTAAGTATCACATTGACTCGGGTTGTCAAGCATTACCACTTTGTAATTGACATTCACCCTTTTCATAATTTTTGCAGGACCTTTGCCATCTTGGGGCTAACTTGGCCATGAAAAAATCTGCAGCGCGAGATAGAGGGTGAGTGAGGATCCAAACCAGATCTCCTTCCACGAAGGACTCAGGCTTCCTACGTTTATTGTAGTATCTGCCTTGTCTCTCTTGGGCTTGGCTGGTCTTCTCCCTCACTTGGTCAAGAAGAGCTTTTTGTCTTTCAACAGTGCTGTAGGCCCCATGGTCAGGATTGGGAGGTTTGCGGATCAATCGCTCAAGTGGACCCTTTAGCTTGCGTCCTAATGCAATCTCAGCTGGAGTGAGACCAGTACTTTCTTGCCATGCTGAATTAATGGCATACCGGAATTCTGGTATCCACTTGTCCCAATCACGGTGGTTGTCACGAACGTATGATGATATCATTGTTTTTAAGGTCCTGTTGATCCTCTCAGTTAAGTTGGTCTGTGCATGATATGCTGTACTGAGTTTTTGAACTACACCCCATCGCTTGCAGGTATCATTGAGTAACTGGGCAGTGAACTGAGGGCCGCGGTCTGAGACCAGGTATGCTGGGGCTCCCCATCGAGTGAACATTTCTTTCGTCAGAATGTTGGTTATTAGGTGAGTTTTTGCAGACCGTAGAGCAAAGAGTTCTACCCACTTGCTGCAATAATCCACAAAGACTAATAAGAATTCATTGGATCTGGAACTTCTTGGGAAAGGACCCATCAGGTCTACTCCAAGCATATGACCAGGCTCCACTACTGGGATTGACTGCAGCGGTCCAGATAGCTTTGAGATTCTTGGTTTGTAGGCTTGACATGTCTTACACTGGGTGCAAAAACTCCAAACGTATTTACGAATCTCAGGCCAATAGACATTGTCAAGTAGTCTTCTTAAGGTTTTCATTCTCCCCAAATGTCCACTCAGTGGGTTCGAATGAGCAAAATGCAAAAATGTTTCCCTAAGTGATACAGGTATGACTAGTTGATGAGTGTATCCTTGGTGGTTGTCAGGCACACTGCGAAACAGGTAGTTATTCTGTATTATGTAAGCGATGCGGTTGGAATCTGTGGTAGGTTGTTTAGCTAACTCCCATAGATCTTGCAAAGAAGAATCAAGCTTCTGGGCTTTCTCAATTTCATCCCAACTGACAGGCAAATTAGGGTCTGGTTTTGTAGGTTGACATAGGGCAATGTGGCTTACCACCTCTTGCACAGTTACTCCTCTAGATAGGGCATCGGTCACCACATTACATGATCCCTTCCGGTACTTTACCACAAAGCTGAAACCCTGCAGTCGTAAAGCCCACCTGGTCAAGCGTGAGGATGGTTTAGGGTGATTAAATACCCAAGTCAGTGCAGAATGGTCTGTGAGTACTTCAAAGTTTCTTCCTTCCAAGTACTGCCTCCACTTTTCCACGGCCCACACTACTGCAAGACATTCCTTCTCTGCGGTCGAGTATGACTTTTCTGCTCCATGCAGAAGTTGCGAAGCGTAGGCAATGACATGTTCCGCTCCATCAAAATCCTGTGTCAATACAGCTCCTAATCCTATATCGCTGGCATCTGTTTGTACTCTGAAATCCTTGGTGAAATCAGGAGGCATTAAAACTGGTGCTCATTGTAGGGCGTACTTAAGATCATCAAAAGCACTTTGACATTCAACTGTCCAATTCCGATGTTTTTGTCCAGCATGCTTGCTATCTCCTCCTCAATGAACTTCTGTCAGTTGACAGAAACAGGATATGCTTTTCTACGCACAGGAATCTCATCGATAGTATTGATCCGATGGCAAACCAAGTTGGTTTGTCCCAAAGTGCCAGTGCATACAGTTGGCCAGTCATGCATCAGTCCTTCTAACTGACGTTTCTGTGCTTTAGAAGCATCAGCTTGATCCACTAACTCCTTTATGTTGGTTAGAGTAGTAGAAGCCGTTTGGCACTAAAGGTAGTGCAAGGTGCAAACTGACTGTTGGTGAAGGTGAAGTTGTGAAATAGTGGACTACATCACATTCTTCAGGCAATGAATATGTGGAATTTCTAAAATCAACGACGATCCATGATGTCCTCAGAAACTCAAGTCCTAATACAACTGAAAAGGCCAAGTTGCAGTCCCTCATCACATAAGCTCTTAGAGGATAGTTGTGGCCATGAATAGTACCCTGCCAAACTATCTTCCCCAAGGCTGACTGTACATAACCGTTAGCAAGGGAAAATGACTGTCCTCTGCTTGACTGCAAAGCTTCATGATTCGACTTCAACTGTTGCCAGCACGACTCCTGCACTAATGAATAAGTGCTCCCAGTATCCAGGATTGCTTGATATTGACGGCCTTTGATGGTTATGGGCAACGTTAATGTTGTTAAGGGCTCTCCGCTGTTCTCTGAACAAACAGCTATGTGTGGATTGGACTGTCATCCTTTTGTGAATTTTCCAGTTTCAGTAGTCTTTGAGTTTTGATCCTGGTGCCTCTGCCTCCAGAAGGCTCTCTCTTCACTGATTTCTCTTTCTATAAGGGTTCCTACCCATACCACATCATCTACCGTAGTTACAGTACCTCTTAAAATACTGGCAATTCTTGGATTGCAGTTTCGGAGAGTTGCTTGGAGGATCTCACGTTCCGTCATGGAAGGCTTCAACCTCAAACATAAGGCTCGGTACTGATATGTAAACGTCCTGATGCTTTCGTCAACTCTTTGTTTCCTTTCTCTGATCCTTCTTTCCACTTCAACCTCGTGATCGTCAGACAAAAAGGATTGAAGAAAAGCAGACTTAAATTGTGACCAAGTTCTTACCTTCTTCTTTTCTGCTACCCACCAGTCTTTAGCTGTATGTGTTAACACAGAAGGAAGCATGGATAAGATATCAGAGTCATTCAAAGGCTGTATAGCCAGATATTCATCACATCGCTCCAGGTACGTAATGGGATCTTCTCCATCTAAACTTCCAAATCTTGGAAACTCTAGTTTGATGGGGGTCTTATAATGTACAGGTCGAAAGGAACTGTGGTCTGGTATGGTGTGGCTGAAATGTGGAGTAGAAGTAGCTCCCCCAGAAGACTGAATCAGGGACCTCAGCTGGCCATCTCTCCGTTTCAGGCAATCCATAATTGCTCGTCCCAACTCCTGAACCTTAGTTTCCAAAGTGTCTTTAACTTGGTTGCATTCATCCTTCAACTTGGCGGACAATGAGTGCTCAAGCTGCTGTATCTCTGTGTGATGATCTTGGTGCTGTTTTCCCATATTTCTTTACCCCCTTTTAGGCAAATGAGCAACTCAGAATACAGAGCGCCCCCTAATGATTGGTATAGCTATAACATGCAAAGAACTACTGGGAACAAATGTGACAGTAAAACTGTTACAGCATCATGCTAGCAACATGCTATTAAAGGGTTAGTTCACCCAAAAATGAAAATTAGCTTGTGTTTTACTCACCCTCGAGGCATCATAGGCGTATATGACTTCTTCTTTTAGACGAATCCAGTCGGAGTTATATTAAAAATTGTCCTGGCTATTCCAAGCTCTATCATTGCAGTCAGCGGGTGTTGCTGTTGAACAGTCCACGAGTCGTCAAATAAAGCGCGCGCATCCATTATAAAACAAGCTGCAGACTAGAGGTATTGTATGTTGTAGAGCATATCTGCGCTTTATTATTATTGACCACCAGTGCAGCTTGCGCTCAGGACTGTTATGCACGTGCTGCACGTCACGCGTTTTATTTGCGTGGTCTGTGCGCAGCATGTGCATAATGCTCAGAGCAGGCTGTAGCCTACCTGTGGTAAATATACGTGCCTCAGATAGAACAGGCAGGTTGTCGATGAGTGACAGAGCAGAATAAGGATGGAGCAAAGTGTGGATGCGCTGTACTTGAAGGACGTTCAACTCGTTTTGTTTATATTTTGCTTAGCCTATAATTTTAAATGAAAGATGTCGTATTTATTTTTCTCTGTGACACTTTTTGTGAAAAATGTCAAACTAATTTAGTATTTTGACAAGACGAATAAAAATATCTAATAGGCTATTTTTGTACAACCTACATATTTTTTATTTTCTTTACCACACTTTTTCCCTATTGTGTTCTCAATGTTAAACGAATTGTATCCTGACAAGACGAATAAAAATAAGAAATACAATTTTTGTACAATTTTATTTTCTCTGACACTTTTTTTTCCTACTGTGTTGCATAAAATATTAAACAAATTTTGTGTCTTGAGATAAGTAATATAAATTCAAGTTAAAATCAATAAATTCAATACTCTTGACAAGACGAATAAAATAACATATAATTTTGTGCAGACTAGGCCTACACTTTTATTTGTCAGCCGATCTCTCTTTCTTTTAGTAGCGGAAATTTAAATGTGAGATTCTGGAAACGAGATCTACATTTAGCGGGAATGGTCGGGTCGGGTCTGGAAGAAAATTATTTTAAGCGGACAGCGGGTAATCAAAGAGTGAATATATAGCGGGAGCGGGTGGGTGCGGAATAGAACCTTGCAGGAGCGGGACTAACAAAACAAAACAGTTCCGTGCAGAACTCTATCGCAGACGGCTCCGGGGGGTGAATAAAGGCCTCCTGTAGCGAATCCATGTGTTTTTGTAAGAAAAATATCCATATTTCAAACATAATAAACGTACTCTGTTACTAATGTAACCTCGGTTCCCTGAGATACGGAACGAGTACTGCGTCTGTTTAAGACTCTTGGGGAAAACTCCCTTTTCTCTGATGACTGAAGCCTTTCAATAACGCAGTGTAACTGCACGGCCATTGGTTTGTGCAGTGAATAAAAAATGAACCAATGGCTCGGCAGCGGAGCAGTATTCGTTCCGTATCTCAGGGAACCGAGGTTACGTTAGTAACTGAGTACATTTCCTATCGATACTTCACTCATACTGCGTCTGTTTAAGACGCTTGGGGAACCAGTACAATCTTGCCGTGCTATGCTAGAAAAACGACTAATACTTGAACTTGCCTTAAGCACCCAAGGGGGCCCAGAGGGACCAAATATTTTGCAGAGAAGGTGGGGCTTACTGATAGCGCCTGCAGATCTCCCATACACTTTACCGATGCTAATGCTAGAAGCAGAGCAGTCTTAAGAATCAGGGGACGAAGGTCAATGGACTGCAGCGGCTCAAATGGAGGACTCTTCAGAGCCCTCAACACCGTGGGCAGATCCCATGTAGGGACAGTGATGGGGCGAGGCGGGTTGAGCCTTCTAGACCCCTTGAGAAAATGAACAACCAAGTTGTTCCTGCCCACCGATTGGCCAGCTATA
>NW_015506526.1:609140-620150 GCF_001515645.1 Sinocyclocheilus grahami
GAGCAGTCTTAAGCATCAGGGGACGAAGGTCAATGGACTGCAGCGGCTCAAATGGAGGACTCTTCAGAGCCCTCAACACCGTCGGCAGATCCCATGTAGGGACAGTGATGGGGCGAGGCGGGTTGAGCCTTCTAGACCCCTTGAGAAAATGAACAACCAAGTTGTTCCTGCCCACCGATTGGCCAGCTATAGGAGCGTGAGAGGCTGCTATGGCTGCTACAAAGACTTTGAGCGTGGAAGGGAAACGGGCCCTTATCCAACAGCTCTTGCAGGAAGGACAATATCAGAGATATGTCGCATGAGATTGGATCTGCGCCACGGGCTGTACACCAGGCGGAGAAGACAGACCATTTAAGGGCGTAGAGACGTCTTGCAGACGGTGCTCTAACCTGAGAGATTGTGTTTAGCACGTTCTCGGGGAGGTTCACAAGCTCCCATCGAGAGGCCAAAGGTGCAGAGCCAACAGCTCGGGCTGGGGGTGCCATATTGTTCCGTTCGCCTGAGAGAGGAGGTCCTGTCTCAGGGGAATGGGCCACGGGGCTGCCGAGAGCAGCCGGCACAGCTCTGCAAACCACTGCTGGTTCCTCCAGAGCGGAGCCACCAACAGCACCTTGCGTCTCTGTTCCCTGACTCGCCTGATCACCTGTGAGATCAGAACGATCGGGGGAAAAGCGTAAAGGAGGAGGTTGGGCCAGTCGTGAGCCAACGCATCCCTGTCCTTCGAAAAGTAAGTTGGGCAATGAGAGTTGTCTTCTGAGGCAAAGAGGTCGACCTCTGCCCTGCCGAAGATCTCCCAGATTTTCTGAACTGTTTGAGGGTGCAGCGTCCACTCCTCCGAGTGGATGTTGCTCCGAGACAGCATGTCTGCTCCCATTCCAAGAGGCGCTCCACTAGTGTGAAGAGGCACTTCGAGGAGAGACCGCCCTGGCGATTTATATAGGACACTACCGTCATGCTGTCCGAGCGGACTAAAACGTGGTGTCCCTTTAGGTCTGTCAGAAAGGTTCGAAGGCCCAGACACACTGCCAGCATTTCCAGGCAGTTGACCAGTGGCCGAAAGCTGGTTTGCCATCACACAGCGCTCCCCAACCCATGTTGGAGGCGTCTGTTGAGACTACCTTCCTTCCGCCCCGTTCCATCCAACGAAGATCTTTCCAAGGGGCCAGGGCTGACACACTACCTTGACGCGTGGGATGGAACTCGTGGTTTCAGCCAATACTGAAGGGGCCACATGCGGAGCAGGCCCAACTGTAGTATCGGAGACACCGAGGCCATGAGGTCTAGCATACCCTGAAACACCTTGAGGGGACAAAAGACTTAAACTCTGAATGAGGCCACGAGCTGCTGAATGGCCAGCGCACATTCTGGCGCGGCTACCAGTAATATTTGGGGTGAATCTAAAACTGTTCCCAGGAACGATATCCGTTGGCTGGGGGAGAACGCGCTCTTGGCAAAATTGACCCTGAGTCCCAGGCATTCTAAGTGGCTGAGGAGGAGGGATCTGTGAGATAGTAGCTCGTCCTCCGAATGAGCCAGTCGTCGAGGTAATTCAGAATGCGGATTCCCATCTGTCTCAGCGGGGAAAGAGCCGCATCCACACACTTTGTAAAAGTAAGAGGAGCTAGGGACAGTCCAAAGGGAAGGACCGTGTATTGATAATCCAGTCCCTCGAAGGCGAATCTCAATAATCGTCTGTGACGGGGGGCTATCTGGATGTGAAAGTAAGCGTCTTTCAGGTCCAGCGAAAAGAACCAGTCACCAAGGGCATACGTGCGAGAGGATCTGTTTCAATGTAATCATCAGGGTTCCCACTCTTTCATGAACACCAGATTCAAGGACTTTCAAGGACTTTTTAAAGCACCATTTATTTTATATCAAGCACCTATCAAATTCACACCCCAGCATATGTAGTGTCATGAAAGACCTTACGGTACTTAACATTTCACTTACACAAATTTAGACCGTTTTGAGCAGTTGTGTTTAAAGGAATTTAATGAATTCCATTGAAGTCAGTACTGGTAATATTCAAATACAATTTCTAAAATATTGATAAAATATGCATCAAACTGGTTTTGCTGTATTTCTTGTACAAGATTTAAATTTGAAAGAATTTCTCATTTTTTTTGTAAATCCCATTTTTTCATCTTTGATTTAGAGGAATGCAGCTGCTCAAATGGTCAATATTTTTTGAAAATATTTCATGAACATTTTAAACCTTGTACATGCACAAATCTGCAAATAAATATAAAAAAATAAAAAAATAGGACTTTCTATTTGCTTTTAAACTGTAAAGCTTTTTACTAAGCTGTTTTTCCAATTTTTCAAGTTCTATATTTTTCTCCTTAGCTCCATGTTGCAGTAAGTTTTGGGAGTTCCTTTTTAGTCCATCTCCTATCCTGAAAAATCTGTCTTGCAGAGACTGACAAAAATGAGCTCCTAAAACTTACTGCCAGATTCTGGAAGATAAATTCTTCAAACAGTGGTACAAGAGGATGTGGTGCTGGTTCTTCAAGAGTCACTCTCAACTTATCTGTCCATAAAGCCTATAAAAAAATAGTCTTCATGTATTTCACAACACTTCAGCATGTTATTCTTATTAAGTAGGGGTCATCCGTCATGCACGGATCTAATACAGGCTACTGATACACATGGCTCTATGCTTACTTTTCTTTTTAGGAGCACTTGTCCTCCTAATTAAAAAAAATTTAAGAGCACCTTCTGATTAATGATAAAAAATTCTGATCAAAAATGATCCTTCCTAATACGAGGTGACATGTGACTCCTTAAAGTGAATTACAAGGGTATTTTCTTTTTACCTTTGCAATGGCATAATTTTCATGTGTCAAATAAAAACATATGTTTATAAGCTTTTAAAAATGTCTATTTAAAACAATATAATAAGAATTAGACCAATAAGTTACCAATCATATGAAATTAGTATTAATAAAAAATGTATTTGTACTACAAAGGGTGCACAGAAGAACACAAAAGTGGCTTGAAGGAACATTTTCGGACGTTTAATGAGGCTCAGAGGTGGCATGAGTGCAATTAAATTCATTCATTCATGTGGAGATTAATGTTTTAAATATAACATTTTGAATACAGAAATATTAAATTATTTAAATAACTGAAATTATACCTAAAAATGAAACTGAAACCACCAGCAGGTGGCGGCAAGTCACTGATTTTATCACTGAATCATTCATTCAATTGATTCGTTTGAACGGCTGATTCATTCAGGAATGAAACAAGTCTTTATGAATGGGTAATCATGAATCACTGATTCACTAGATTTGTTCAAAAATGCACTTTCATTCATGAATGAAACACAGCTGTGTTTGCTTTTAGAGATGTGCAGCGGCTGAGCTGTTACTTTATTTGGAACTATTTTCGTTGATGAAATAGAGCAAAATCAGGCAGTACCCGTTTACTGAACTGTTGTATTAAATCAATATCACATTTGCAAACTCCCTTAATAACTATTAAAACCTGTCACTCTCCTTATCGCGATCTGTGGGCGCACAGTAAACGAGAGCGTGCGAGTGAGTTCTCAAGACTCAAAAGCACGTACAAATGATACGTCCGTCATCTGTCATTGCGTTATAAGTGCGGAACCTGCGGGAATGAGTATAATTATTGTTAATAGCCGCAGTCCCGCGCCGAAATTCATGTCCTGCTCTGTGTTCCCTGCTAATAAACTGACTGTGAATGATGCGAGCGGCGTCACTATGTTGTCACTGAGAAGCTGCAGCCGTTGCGGGGATGATTTTTGGTGTGCCGACAGAACAACAACAACAACAACAACAACAACAACGCATTACATGTTTCTTTTCCCCTTATTTTTTCGAATTAACGGAAATCCGTTGTAGCGACGGAAAACTTGAATCCCTGAATTTACAATATTAGAATGTTTGCGGGAGCAAGACACACACTGGGAGTGGGTGGTAATGGTCAGAAATTCAGCGGGAGCGGGTTTAAAGGGTCATATGATGCTATTTTAAAGATCATTATTTTGTGTATTTGGTGTAACAGAATATGTTGACATGCTTTAATGTTCCAAAAACACATTATTTTTCAAATACTGTACATTATTGTAGGTCCTCCAAGCCCCGCCTCTCTCAAACACGTCGTTTTCAACAAAGCCCCCTCTCCTTTGACAAGCACAGTCTGCTCTGATTGGCCAGCTGACCCAGTGCATTGTCAGCAAAGTCGGAATTTACCTTTTTTTTAGAAATAGCCTTTGTGCACAGCCAGCCTTGTACTCTTCTAGGTTCAAAAAACTGTCGTCCATAAAATGTGTTGCACAAATTCGAACAACTGTGTTGTGCTGTTTTGTTGTAAATAAATCTTTACCAATGATTCCTAATTGCATCTACTTCCGGAAGGCCAAATGAAGTGCTTTTGCTTTCATACTGAATCACACAGCATCTCCTTGACATGGCTGCATCAATAAGACTGCTGTTCCTGAAACCACGCCTTCTTTCTTTGCATGAACATTTGGGCAGAATTATGCTAATATTTCCACATAGTGATGTAGATATGAGGGGGCGTGTTAGAATGAGCCATTTTAGGTAGGCGTGGTTGACTGATAACTTTTATAAAGAATATCTCTTTGGATTTGAGACTTTAGTCTTTGCAACTTTACAGATCTTCTTTATGCACCAAGAGCTTGTAACACTTCAAAGAGAAAGGAAAACTTGAAATCGCATCATATGACCCCGTTAAGAAAACTGTCCTGCTCAGGGCTCTAGGCTGCGCATCAACAAACACAAGTTTTTTTTTGCGTTACCCCATCTCCACCCCCAATCATTAGTGCCATTTCGTTGTATTTGACAGAACATATAGGAGAATTTTTGAAATAGCACCATAAAATTTATTTCAAATTTAATTCAAGCACTTTGAAGGACTTATGTCTGTTTTCAAGTACTTTCCAGGCCTTGAATCCACATGTCTGAAATGCAAGTACTTTCAAGAAGCGTGGGAACCCTGAATCATCCTGAATGGCCGTCGCATGAGGGCGCGATTCAGATACCTGAGAACGAGAATGGGCATTAGGCCGCCATCCTTCTTGGGGACGAGGAAGTAACGGTTGTAGAAGCCTGACTCGCTCTCGGCTGGGGGAACCATTTTTATGACTCCTTTTGCCAGCAAATTCATCACCTTGGTGGGTAGGACATGTGCATCCTCGCTCTAAACCGAGGTGGAGTCCACGGCGCTGAAACGCTAGGGTCTTCGAGCAAATTGGAGTGTATAACCTCGTTTTATTATCCCATGACCCAGCTTGACACTCTGGGGATGGCCTGCCAGGCCTCAGCCCACGTGGCAAGGAGCTGGATTGGTTAGAGCGGTAGGCCGCCTAGGGGGGACCCGACGCGTGCAATGAGTGGAAGAGGAAATTTGCTCTCTTTTTGAAAATGTTTGGGTTTTATTGGGTGTGGACGCAATTAGAACAGGCCCCATGTTCACAACAGTATTTTTGAGCGGAAGCGCTGGCGAGGCTCGGGCTTAGGGGCCGTGGGAGCAACTGGTGGCGCGGGCTTCGCGGGATGCTGAGTCTGCACATTTTTGGGGTGACTAGAAGCAGCCGTTGAGCTGGAGAGCTTTGGCAGGAAGTGTCTCATTGCTTGGGACGATTTCTGTGCAGCGGTAAAGCGTTCAGCGAAGCCTTCAACTGCAGGTCCAAACAGGCCAGTAGGGGAAACCGGGGAGTCAAGGAAGGGGACCTTATCCGCATCCTTTAACTCCGTGAGGTTTAGCCAAAGATGGCTAAAGACCTCTAGGCTGGCCATGGATCTGACAATCGCCTGCGTTGTCATCTTGGTAGCGCGTAGAGCCAGGTCGGTTGTGCGTAGCTCCTTAAAAGCCACGTGGGTCTGGGTGAGGCACGAAGGCCAAGACCTGGTGATCTCGTCGTGGACCTCCGGAAAGAATGGTGAAGCTCGTTGTCAGGGGGCCTGACTGTGCCCCGGCAAGAACCACTCATCCAGGCGGCTGCGGGTGGGCTCCTCCGGCGGAGACCACTCCAGACCCAGCTCCTCCACAGCTTTAGACAGGACACGGAAAAGCTCGGCGTCCATGCCCGTGCTCGCTGTGCTGGGTTGTGCAGATGGCAAGGCGGTGGGGTTGACGTACGAGTCCGACAGCTCCTCCTCATCTGAAGCCTCCAACGACATGCTGTCGCCCATGGCATCACATTCGCTTCCTCCAAATGAGACGAGATCGATCACAGCCGCAGAGGGACACTGGTCTGGGAGGGAGAAGTGAACTGGAAAAACCTCTCTGAGCGGAGAGAGTGAGGCACGTGGGGGCTTCAGCTGGTGTGGGCTCACTCGTCACCGAGCGCTGAGTTCCTCTGCCCCGCTGCTTTTTTCATAGAGCGAAGATCTAGTAGTCTTGGCTGATGGAGAATAATCTGAGGATCCTATGGCGATGTGCTGCTTATATAGCCAGATGACCCCGCCCATTCTGGCGGGCTTTACCACCATAGGCTCGTGCAGCTCTGCTCTGCATTGGTTCGTTTTTTATTCACTGCACGAACCAATGGCCGTGCAGTTACACTGCATTATTGAAAGGCTTCAGTCATCGGAGAAAAATTAGTTTTCCCCAAGCGTCTTAAACAGACGCAGTACGAGTGAAGTATCGATAGGGAACACTTTTCTCTCACCTCCGCTGACTGTCATACACTAAAGCAGTTCCGGCAGATGACGTATGACGTCGGCGTTGAGTGATTAGTGACGAATGCGGAGAAAGAACAAAACAAAACGCCGGTCATGATTTAGAAGTACAAACCGAGGATTTGCAAAGAAAAATGTTGGAGGATTTCGATATAAACCAAGAGGAGACTGGTTTTCCTTTGCTCCTATAAACAAACTCGCGAGACTAGCATATCTCAGAGGCGCGCGCTGCGCATATGTGCTGCATCATCTGCCAGAACGGCTTCCGCGTATGACAGCTAACGGAAGTGAGAGAAAAGTGTTTTTTACAAAAACGTATGCATTCACTACAGGAGGCCTTTATTCACCCTCCGGAGCCGTGTGAGGCACATTTTATTATGAATGCGCGCGTTTTATTTGACGACTTGTGGACTGTTCAACTGCAACACCCGCTGACTGCAATGATAGAGCTTGGAATAGCCAGGACAATTTTTTATATAACTCCAACTGGATTCGTCTGAAAGGAGAAAGTTATATACACCTAGGATGCCTCGAGTGTGAGTAAAACACAGTCATTTTCATTTTTGGGTGAACTAACCCTTTAACTTGCTAATCACGCTAACAACATGCTAGTAACTTGCTTATTATGCTAGAAACATGCTAGTAACTTGTTAAACATGTTAGAAACATGCTAGCATCATGCTAGTAACAAGCTAATCATGCTAGAATCATGCTAGTAACTTGCAAATAATGCTAACAACAGGCTAGTAACTACGGCTGGGATTTGACACACATTTCAAGATTCGATTCTCATTCACAAGCTTGTGATTCAATTCGATTACCAATTCAATTCATGACCGATTCGATTCGATTAGATTCAATACCAATTATTTTGGATATATATCAGGTAGGGATGTAACGATTCACTCAACTCACGATTCGATTCGATTCACAATTTTGATTTCACGATTCGATTTGATTCATGATTATTATAATTTTTTTTAACAAAATGAGATTTAAGACAAATTATAAATTAAATGTGTCCTTTTATTATTGCTTGGACAAAATACTGCACATTTCTTTGTGAAATTGAAATATAATACTATAATAATATACTAATATAGCACTTGCATATTACTGCTCTTTTGTTGGTTTTGATTGCTTCTATTGTCCTCATTTGTAAATCGCTTTGGATAAAAGTGTCTGCTAAATTACAAAATTTAAATATAATGTAAATGTAAATAACAAAACTAAACTTAAATTTTAAAACAAGCCCCAAATCAAATAACTAAGTAACACAAATAAAATAAATATCTTCATATAAACAAAATAAGGCTTTGTCTGTGCTCTTTCCTTTTAAAATTAGAGGCAACCACTGCATTTTAATCATGATCCAAAACAAAGATGCTGCATACATGCAACATGAACAGTTTTTAAACTAAATTAGATTGTATAGTTTCGAAATTTGAAGCAAAAACAGAATGGTTTGACTTCAGTTTTGTGAAACTATAAATAAAAATATCTGCATGAAACAGCAAAGCTGAATGAGATGCAGATTCACTCTCTGCCAGCAGGTGGCGCTTAAAGCATGTCCTGGTTTCTGCTGTAAACAAAGCAGTGCTGAACTTATTATACAGAGGCAAGATGAAAAGAAAAAATACCATCTAAACTTTTCTAAAGACAGTAAGTTCCCCTCAGACATGCATTCATATAAACTCCTACACCTAAATGAATTTGTTTAGCATCTCAACCGATTTGAATAGTCACATATTTGAATCGACTTTCAACCGGCTCGCAGTTAATCGTTACATCCCTAATATCAGGTACAGTACATGCCAAATTTTCTCAAGGAAAAAAAAAAAATCAACTAATGCTGTAAAATATACATGAGAGTCAGTTGGTACTACATTACTATAATATTGAAGGTTAAAATTAACTGATGTGTTAAAATTTCACTTCATGAAGTTTTTAAAATAATAAAGTTACAATAGGTTGTTTGCAATCACGTGGTTCTGATGATGCGCGAAATGCAGCTGGAGGGCAGGAAGGGATTTTTCACCATAGAAATCACTAGCAGAAACTCAAAATGCCTGTGTTTTGCGTTGTTTATGGATGCTCAAATAGGCCAAACCGAGAATCCACATGGAGCCAATAAGTCAAAAGTCAAGAAATTGACTGAAAAACACAGGAAAAAGTGGCTTGTAAACCTGCGTCTGTGGTCGGGAGGAGCGAAGACGGATAATGCTCGTGTGTGCAAATGGTTAATATAAGATAATGTATTCAAATATTAATAAAGAAATATATAAATAGATACAGGGTGACTGTGGCAGGGGGAGCGTGGTTCAGCGAGGTCTGCATCGGGAGAGAGAGGCAGGAGACGAGCGGTGCGTAAGTAGGTCAAGTGCAAATGATAAACACCTGTGTCTTGTTTTAGTAATTGGTGTGGAGAGACCGGATAAAAGGGGCCACCTGGAACATGAGTGGAGAGAGACGGGCTGGGTACGCGAGTGACCCGGGGAGACGGGGGTAGATACACGGAAGCAAATTGTGTTCTGTTTGTTATGAGTTATTGACTGCGAATCTGACAAGCGCTGAGTGAGCGCCATATTGTGTGCAGTACCCAGAGAAATTTAAATAAAGCTCGTGTCCCAGTAAGCCGACCCTGCCTTCTTCCTTCCACACTCATGAACCTTTGCTACACTGGTGCCGAAACCCGGGAAGGAAGAAGAACGCCGTCACCATCATGCAGTCCCCCCCAGGATCGCCATTTGCGGAGGTTATCCAATCGCTTGCGGGTCTTCACCAGGAGCAGCATCAGGCGCTGCTGGGCCTGAGGGACGATCAGGAGCGGCGGTTCCATGCCCTACTCCAAGCCCAGCAGGAAGACCGCAAGCTGTTCCGGAGCTGGATTGACCGGGAGGTTCGGGCTGGGGGACGGACATCTGCCCCAGCACCGCCCCCCCCCCATGTGCCTCTCCACAAGATGGGGCTCCAGGACGACCCGGAGGTGTTCCTGGACCTGTTTGAGAGGTCAGCAGAGGCCGAGGGGTGGCCCGAGGAGGACTGGCCAGTGCGGCTCATTCCCCTGCTGTCCGGGGAGCCGCAGGTGGCCGCACAACAGCTGCCAGTCCAGAACCTCCTGGTATACCAAGACCTCAAGCACGCCATCCTCCAGCGGGTCGGCTGGAGCCCCGAGCAACATCGCCAGCGCTTCCGGTCGCTGGACCTCGGAGAGGGGGGCCGACCCTTCGTGATGGCGCAACAGCTCCGGGACGCCTGCCGCAGATGGCTGATGGCCTACGTCGAGGAAATCATCGATCAAGTGGTACTGGAGCAGTTCGTAGCCCGGCTGCCGAGGAAGACTGCCCAGTGGGTCCAGTGCCACCGCCCGACGTCGCTGAACCAGGCCATCCAACTGGCGGAGGACCAGATGGTGGCGTGCCCCGGGTCGGCGAACCCCTGCCATCTGTCTCTCTCTCCCTGCCCCTGTGTCCCCTCCCTCTAAACCTGTCCCTTTCCCCAGGTCCCGAGGAAGCCTTCCCCCCCCGGGCCCCACCCCGCTGGAGGGGTGGTCCAGGGACGGAGCTCTCAGCCACTCCGAGGGCGCTGCCCAGAGGCGGGGAGGCCTGGGCCGGCCTGCTGGCGTTGCTGGGACCCAGGTTATTTTATTGATCGGTGTCCAGGGATGGAGGTGGGGACGCTGGTCCGGGTCCCGGATGCCCCGCAGGCTGCCCCTGATCAAGCTGGCCTGTACCAGATACCTGTGAGTATTAGGGGGGGTACATATCAGGCTTTGGTGGATTCTGGATGCAACCAAACCTCAATGCATCAAAGCCTGATTCAACCGGCGGCATTGGATAAGAGCCGCATGGTTAAGGTTCGGTGTGTGTACGGGGACGTGGTGAACTACCCCTTAATGTCGGTGGCTATTCAATTTCGGGGAAAAAAGCATAGAGTAGAGGTGGCGGTTAGCCCGCACCTCAGGCATCCGCTAATTTTGGGGACAAATTGGCCAGGGTTTAAAGCATTATTGGGGCATCTATGTGCGGGTGTCTCTTGGGAGGAAAGAGCGCGGCAGACAGGGGCCGTCGCGCAGGTGGGAGAAGCTGAGCTAGGACCAAGGGGGACTGAGCCAGGGGAACGGAGCGCGGTGGAGAGGGGTACCCTCGCGAAGTGTGATGATTTTCCCCTGGAGCAGTCCCAGGATGAGTCGCTCAAAAATGCGTTCGAACAGGTCAGTTCCATTGACGGACAGCTTCTCCACCCCGCGCGACCGCTCTCCTATCCGTATTTCGCTATTTTAAAAGACCGGTTGTATCGAGTGACCCAAGACACTCAGTCAAAGCAGGATACAACC
>NW_015506526.1:620590-621295 GCF_001515645.1 Sinocyclocheilus grahami
GTCCGGTTCTGTGTGGATTATCGCAAGGTGAATGCTGTGTCGAAATTCGACGCATATCCAATGCCGCGGGTTGACGAATTGCTTGATCGGCTAGGCGCTGCTCGATTTTACTCGACACTGGATTTAACGAAGGGATATTGGCAGATCCCCTTATCTCCAATGTCCAAAGAAAAGACGGCCTTCACCACGCCGTTTGGATTACACCAATTTGTAACGATTCCTTTCGGGTTGTTCGGGGCCCCGGCCACTTTTCAGCGACTCATGGACCGGATCCTCTGACCGCATGCTGCGTATGCAGCATCTGCGGGCGGTCCTGCGGTCGCTGAGGGAGGCCGGGCGTGGACGGAGCAGTGCCAGCAGGCTTTCACCCAGGTAAAGGCTGCTCTGTGTGGCGGGCCGCTCCTTCACTCCCCTAACTTTTCTCTCCCTTTTTTGTTGCAGACCGATGCGTCGGACAGGGGGTTGGGAGCAGTCCTGTCCCAGGAGATAGAGGGGGAGGAACGGCCGGTGCTGTACATCAGTCGGAAGCTCTCAAAGAGGGAGACGATGTACAGCACCATTGAGAAGGAATGTCTGGCAATCAGATGGGCCATCCTCACCCTCCGTTATTATCTCCTGGGACAGGAGTTCACCCTCTGCTGGGGTTCACCCACGCGCCCCTGCAGTGGCTCCACCGCATGAAGGATACCAACGCGCGGATCACCC
>NW_015506526.1:621475-628946 GCF_001515645.1 Sinocyclocheilus grahami
GGTTTGCATCAGGAGAGAGAGGCAGGAGACGAGCGGTGCGTAAGTAGGTCAAGTGCAAATGATAAACACCTGTGTCTTGTTTCAGTAATTGGTGTGGAGAGACCGGATAAAAGGGGCCACCTGGAACATGAGTGGAGAGAGACGGGCTGGGTACGCGAGTGACCCGGGGAGACGGGGGTAGATACACGGAAGCAAATCGTGTTCTGTTTGTTATGAGTTATTGACTGCGAATCTGACAAGTGCTGAGTGAGCGCCGTATTGTGTGCAGTACCCAGAGAAATTTAAATAAAGCTCGCGTCCCAGCAAGCCGACCCTGCCTTCTTCCTTCCACACTCATGAACCTTTGTTACAGTGACACTGTCAGAATTCACTGAATGCTAAACACCACACATAGACACGATGTAAATAAGATATTATTTGCAGTTCTGAGAGCTTCATATCACGGAATCGTGAGATTGCGATAAATTGAAGTGAGTGACAGCTTTTTGGTGATTAAAAAAGCGCGATTTGCTCGCTGTAACGCCCCTGTGGACTGTTTATTGTGGTTTCTTCCCCTTTTGTTGGTTTAGCCCATATGATCATTAGTTAATTACCCTCATTGTGCTCATTGTGCTCACCTGTCTGCCACTAATTATCCACCCTATATTAGTTCCTGTCCATTGTGTTCCAGTTTGTCGGTTATTGTGAATGTTACCCCGAGTGTGTGTGTGTGTGTGTGTGTGTGTGTCTCTCCTACCTGAATCTGCCTTGTTGTGTCTACAATAAATATCATTATTGGAATCCTTGTCGTCCTCGTCATCCTGCATGCCTCTACACACCGTGACCGTGACAGAATAACCGACCCAAAAGTAAAGTATAGCGGCGTCTTTCCCCTCGTTTGGTTTTCCGGTTTTTGTCAGTTTTTCTTTTCCGTGTTATGGATTACCCTGCCTTCCAAATCCTCCTGCTGGAGCAGGGGGAATGCTCTCTTGAGGACCACACGGATGACTTTCTGTCCCTGGCTCACCTCACGCACTACCCGGACAACTGCCTCTGTACATTCTATCAAGTTGGACTTAACGCCACCACACGAGCGCAGTTGTCTGGGGATGGTCCTCGAGAGAGCCTCGCCACCTTCATCGAGTGGGTGCTGGTGTCCTGCAAGTCCCATCTGACTGCGGACATTGCTGACAACAACACCACCCCCACTCCGGACCCTGAGCACAGCCCACCATCTCCCCGCTGTACCGATGACGGAGAGCCATTTTCCGCCGGGATCAACGAGCCAGAGCAAAGCCAAGCGACTGAGCGGAGGATTGCCTCGGATGTTGAGCCCAACCCGTCAGACCAGGTGCGAGAGCCGGTGAAAGTGCCCACCACAAGGGAGCAAGCCGTGGACAGTGTGAGCGCGGAGAGGAGCTCCGCCCCCAGCATCATGGCTGAGGGTGAGCGGACTATGGCGGGACATAAGGGCCAGAATATGGAGGGAAGTCGGTGTCAAAACGAGGAGGAGAGACCTCGGAATCCTCAGTTCAGCCCAGGAAGGGCTCCCGATCCCCAGTTCTGCCCAGGAAAGCGCACTCCAGTGCCTGCTCCTAGAAAGCACCTCTCCAGCCTCCTCCACCGCTGTCGTCTGGTAGCCCCTCTGCTCGCCCTCAGCCTACCATCATTGCGGTGCGAGCCCCGCGGGACTGCCATCCTCCAGCGTCGCCGGGGTTGGAGTTCCCTCACCTCTGCCTCCAGCCTCCGAGGCCCGGACTCCGCCTCGGCCCGTAGACCCAGTGGCTTCACCTCGGCTCCTAGCTCCCTCGCCTCCACCATCACCCATCGATCCATCAGCTCCACCGGGCTCCCTCGTCCCTCCGGCTCCGCCTTGGTCGGGCGTCGACCCGCCATCGCCTCTGGACTTCACTCCTCTGGCTGCACCTCGTCGCTCTGTCCCACCGGCGCCATTGGGCTCCTTCCTCCCGCCAGCTCCACCGTGGTCCTCAGTTGCTCCGGCTCCGCCGCGGATCTCCGACTTGGTCGCCACAGCCCTCGGCTCCACCCTGGCCCCCTGGATCCTCGGCATCCCCCTGGCTCGTTGGTTCTCCATCTCTGCCCCTCCACCACCTGCTCCGCCGCCGTTGGTCGGCCCCCTGGTGTCGATGGACATTCCTCCTCCATGGCTCCTCCTCCTGCTCCGGTTCCCTCCTGTCGTCTCCCTGGACTTGGTCCCCACAGCCCTCGGCTCCACCCTGGCCCCCTGGATCCTCGGCATCCCCCTGGCTCGTTGGTTCTCCATCTCTGCCCCTCCACCACCTGCTCCGCCGCCGTTGGTCGGCCCCCTGGTGTCGATGGACATTCCTCCTCCATGGCTCCTCCTCCTGCTCCGGTTCCCTCCTGTCGTCTCCCTGGCTCCTCCCTCCATCGTCACCTCCCTGGACTCTGTTAGCCGTCCTCCTCCTGGAAGTCCTTCCTCCGCCGGAACCTCCTCCTGTCTGGTCTGCCTGCCAGCCCTTTGCCTTCCCCTGTCACCATCTCACATCCACTGCTTTGTCCTCCTCCTAGTCCCCCTCCGCCCCTCCCTCTGTTTCTACAGTGCGAGGACGCACCTTCCGGGAGGGGGAGTAATGTAACGCCCCTGTGGACTGTTTATTGTGGTTTCTTCCCCTTTTGCTGGTTTAGCCCGTATGATCATTAGTTAATTACTCTCATTGTGCTCACCTGTCTGCCACTAATTATCCACCCTATATTAGTTCCTCTCCATTGTGTTCCAGTTTGTCGGTTATTGTGAATGTTACCCCGAGTGTGTGTGTCTCTCCTACCTGAATCTGCCTTGTTGTGTCTACAATAAATATCATTATTGGAATCCTTGTCATCCTCGTCATCCTGCCTGCCTCCACACACCGTGACACTCGCTTTCTAGGCTATAATCGATTCAGAATTTAAATAAAAGTTGTTTTACGTGCTGCTAACAGGACCAATAGCCACATACCCTGTAACTTGCATGCAGCAAAGTTTCAGGAGTGACATATATTCCACATCCCTCATATAAATACGGGATTCACTTTCGAAATAGCTGGTTTACAATAAGGGTTAGTTGCTTAGCCTATATCCACCGCCTCAATGGCATGCAAGTATTTCAATTTAGTTTAAAAATCGCTCCTCTTTATAACATAAGGATCACGTCCAACATGCTGTGATTATAAATACCTTTCTCTTGTAATAGCATGGTGGTTGAAGAGAGATCCCCTCATGATTGTAAAGCACGGTGGGTGTATAGAAATTCAATGAAAGCGCTATATATATGTGCCTCATGCCTAAAACAGTACATTACGGACTTTCCTCCATCACATCCGTTCTTTTTCAGTCACTCCTGAAACTGTGCTGCATGTACAGGGTATGTGACTGTTGGTCCTGTTAGCAGCACGTAAAACAAAACTTTTATTCAAATTCTGAATCGATTATAGCGTGCCTAGAAAGCGAGCAAATAGCGGTTCCATATAATCCATAAATAAAAAAAGCTGCCACTCACTTCAATTTATCGCAACCTCACGATGTTCCTTCATAATCAGTGAAGCTCTCTGAACTGCAAATAATATCTTATTTACTGAGACTTTGTTTCATAGTAAAAGTACCAAAGCAAAATGCTTACTGAGATATATTGAATGGGACGTTCCGTTAAAGGCAACATTCCATTCATTAACTGAAAACAGGCTAGATTAATCGATTCTTGGGATTTAAGAATCAATATCGTTCCGTAAAAATGAGAATCGATTAATATCGAGATATCGATATTTTTTACCCAGCCCTACTAGTAACATGCTAATCATGCTAGAAACTTGCTAGTAACTTGGTAATCATGCTAACAAAATTTTAACACCATGCTAGTAATGCTAACAACATGCTAGTAACATGCTAATCATGTTAGAAAAATGCTAGTAACTTGTTAATCATGCTATCAAAATGTTAACACCATACTAGTAACATGCTAATCATGCTAGCAACATGTTAGTATTTTGCTAATTATGTTAACAACATGCTAATAACATTATTATCATGCTAATAACATGGTAATTGTGCAATTGTAATTGTTAGCAACATGCTAGTCATGCTAGAAACAGCCTAGCAACCACCCCAGGTACCCTAGCAATATGTTTTATACCTATTTGTTTTTCTGATAGACTGTATTGCCTTGAATACATTCAAACTTTAATCTTTAAAACTATTTTAACTTTCAAACTACTTCAAACTGAAAACATTCAGACTGTAAGCTTTTAAAACTTTTTCAAACTTTCCAGCTAGGCTTTTTTAAGCCAACATAAAGTTTGTCTACAAACTTTTCAATCTAGTTTTTAATGCAGTTTCTTAGCAAGTCTACTAAGTGCTATTTCTCATTTCCTTCTAAGAATTTTCTAAACCACATAGCATGCAAAAGGAAGTCTTGCCTGTAAGCTTGCTGAAGAACCATTTGCAGCGGCCACTGTTTCGCACTAGTAGTGTGTACGCTGCTGCCCCCTCATCAAACTCTAGGTGGATACTCTGAGAGCCCAGTCCCACCTCCATATAGCTGAGTTCACAAAACCGATGACTTTCCCTTTTCTGCAGCCAGTCTGAGGGTTGCCCTCTGCAACATAAATGAGAGACAGTGTAAGAAAATGTAAGAAATATGAAAAGAAAGGTAAGAGATATGGAAAGTGATACGCTTGTAAACCATTAGTAAAGCTAGTAAGTGAATATACTACCCAATTATAGTATACAATTGTTTCTGTTAAAATATTCAATTCAGGATTTGTGTATATTTAATTAGATGCATTCCCTTTGTCCATGATTTGAAAGATAAGATCATTTAATGGAGATGGCTTAAAGCTATAATCCCTTATGATTAACCCTTATCTAGATTTAAGCCAGTAACACATTGGACAAAAAGCTCCATGCAGAGTCATGTTGAGGGTGTGACAACGCACACGCAGTATTGAACGCCAGACATCATTCTATACTTGCTTTTAAAACTGAATCTATTAACATGCAGGCAAAAGTTCACTTCAAGAATGAACAAGTTGGTAAGTATGACATTTGCTGTATAAAAAAAACAGCAGTGCAAACAGCAGTGCAAATTGTAAGATTACAAGGGCGATGTACTCTATATTATGGAATTTCCCTATAAGTAGCATATACTTTATTCACTTAATATTCAGCAATATTATTGAATTGTTGACCGTACAGACAACAATATTATTGACTGTCCAGACACTATTGGATAACTGAACAGAACTGGATGAAGACATCACTGTTTTCTACAGGGCTGCTTAACTGCTGTATTGAACTACTTTTATAATTGATGATCTTTACAGTTATTGAATGGATCTAATCAACACTGAACTGACCTTAGCTGAACAATGACACTATTGTTTTTTTTTTTAGAGAGAATTGACTTCTGAACAATCATTAAACCATTATTTTCCTGTTTATTCCTGTAAAGCTGCTTCCAAAAAATCTGTATTGCATTATGTGCTATACAAATAAAGGTGACCTGACTTGATGTTAAGCCGTCAAATCACAAAACTTAAAAATGTACAATGTCTATTCAAATGTACCTAACCTAGTGTGAAGTCTGTATGTACATTAACAAGACTTTGGGACAAATACATTTAAAGAAATGTTAAAAAAGACTATGCGTATGGTGTGGAAGGATTTTGAGCAGCCTCAGAAGTCGTAGTTGGGTGAGTGGCGCAGTACATGCAAATTCATAGAAAATGACACTTTGTGTCATCCACCAGATGAGTGCGACCTCCTTTAAAGTTTTATGTAGGTTATACAACAGTTCACCCAAAAATAAACATTTGCTGAAAATTTACTCAACAGGCCATCAAAGTTTCTTCATCAGAACGGATTTGGAGAAATTTACATTGCTTGCTACTTACATCACCTCTGCAGTAAATAGGTGCTGTTAGAATGGCAGTTGCGTTTTTCTAAGAAACAAGTTCATCATTAAGGTGTTTTAACTTAAAACCATTACTTCTGGCCAAATACCAGTCCTTAATTCATAATAACGCTTCCTCAAGTGAAAAAGGCCATCCTCTATTGTCCTCTCACATCAAAATCCACCAACAAATTTGGTTAGAACTGTTTTTTGCTTTGTAAATAACTTGTAAATTATGCTTGATATGGGCATATTTCTCTCCTGATGCAGAAGAAACTGCAACTGACTTCATTAAAGAAAGTAATATTATGGATAGAGAACTATTTTAGCTGGAAGCAACAGTCTGAGGTAAAAAATGTCTTTATGATGAATTAGTTTATTACAGTTTCACAGCTTATCACTTTACAAGAGGTTAATTGGTGGACTGTAGTCATGTTGATTACTTGTGGAGTATTATGATGCTTGCAATGCGGGAGGATGGCACTACTGTCTTCTGTAGGGATGCAAACTCATCATGGTTGAAAAAGGTGACAAAGGACGTGCAGTAAAATTCACTTTAAAGACTTATAATTCATTCATGAAGATGACATGAAATTTTTTTTTATCCATGTGGAAAACAAAGACTTGTAAGATGAAAATGACATGCAATTGCCATTATAACCAGTAGATGGCAGCAGAGGATCACTCATTAGCTCAGTTGCCATTTCCACTATTTTATAAAAAAAATGACAATGAAGTATAGCAAGTGCAGGAAGTCACAAAGTCCAAAGTCTCATGTCATTTAAATAAATAAATAAACAAATAAGCCCACACACCAACAGCCTAGAAGGGTTAATTACACTGAACAACATTATAAACGCAACACTTTTGTTTTTGCCCCCATTTTTCATGAGCTGAACTCAAAGATCTAAGACTTTTTCTATGTACACAGAAGGCCTATTTCTCTCAAATATTGTTCACAAATCTGTCTAAATCTGTGTTAGTGAGCACTTCTCCTTTGCCGAGATAATCCATCCACCTCACAGGTGTGCCTTAGGCTGGCCAAAATAAAAGGCAACTCTAAAATGTGCAGTTTTATCACACAGCACAATGCCACAGATGTCGCAAGTTTTGAGGGGGCGTGCAATTGTCATGCTCTCTGCAGGAATGGCCTCCAGAGCTGTTACCCGTGAATTGAATGTTAATTTCTCTACCATAAGCCATCTCCAAAGGCGTTTCAGAGAATTTGGCAGTACATCCAACCGGCCTCACAACCGCAGACCACGTGTAACCACACCAGCCCAGGACCTCCACATCCAGCATCTTCATCTCCAAGATCGTCTGAGACCAGCCACCCGGACAGCTGCTGCAACAATCGGTTTGCATAACCAAAGAATTTCAGCACAAACTGTCAGAAACAGTCTCAGGGAAGCTTATCTGCATGCTCGTCGTCCTCGGGGTCTCGACCTGACTGCAGTTAGTCGTCGTAACCAACTTGAGTGGGCAAATGCTCACATTCGATGGCGTCTGGCACTTTGGGGAGGTATTCTCTTCACAGATGAATCCCGGTTTTCCCTGTACAGGGCAAATGGCAGACAACGTGTATGG
>NW_015506526.1:629188-655534 GCF_001515645.1 Sinocyclocheilus grahami
TCATGAAAAATCGGGGCGAAAACAAAAGTGTTGCGTTTATAATTTTGTTAAGTGTAATTAAATACTTAAATAGTTAACAACAAATTAAGTTAATTTTTAATGGTATAATAATTAAATAATGTAGGGATGTAACGATTAACTGTGAGCCGGTTGGAAATCGATTTAAATAGGTGACGATTCAAATTGGTTGAGATGCTAAACCAATCGCGATTCATTTAGGTGTAGGAGTTTATAAGAATCCATGTCTGAGGGGAACTTACTGTCTTTAGAAAAGTTTAGATGGTATTATTTTCGTTTCCTCTTGCCTCTGTATAACACATATTAAAGTTCATAAGTGCAGAGCTCCTTTGTTTACAGCAGAAACCAATGAAACGCTTTAAGCGCCACCTGATGGCAGAGAGTCAATCTGCGGCTCATTCAGCTCAGCTTTCATGCAGATATTTTTTATGTATAGTTTCACAAAACTGAAGTCAAACCATTCTGTTTTTGTTTCAAATTTCGAAATTATACAATCTAATTTAGATTAAAAACTGTTTATAATTTGTCTTAAATCTCATTTTGTTAAAAAACAATCGTGAATCGAATCAAATTGTGAAATCAAAATCGTGAATCGAATTGTATCGTGAATTGAGTGAATCGTTACATCCCTAAAATAATGCATTAAATATTTAGACTTTTTTTTTTAGATTTAATTTAAAAACTAGAGATAATGGACCATGACATTTACCCTGCTGACACATAAAACCCACAATATTGCTGAAAGTTTCAGTGTTTCTTTTTTTCTGGACTACCCATTCCCAGCTGAAAGCTGCTCTTTCAAAGCCTGCATTTAAATGTGCACTAAGCAATATTTGAAAAATGCTTTTGACCACAGTGTCAGACTGAGTCCCAAAACACACTTGCTGCCAATCAGCAGTAAGAGGCATGTCTAGTAATGATAGGGAGAAGAGAGTGCTCAGTGAGTGCACAGGACGGATATTAGCAGATCGACTATAGATAGCGAGAGATGTCAGATAAAAAAAGAGGAACATTTTGGAGGAACAAAACATTAAAAAGAAGGGTTACGATAGGGTTACAGGCAAGAGGTAGGACCCACATAAATATTGGAGCAGCTTTCCAGCGGTGGAGAGAACTCAAAGAGCGGGAAGGCCTGGAATCGGACGCAGAGGTTGGTTTGTTTCTTCTTGATAGGTGAGTTACATTGATTTTGCTTTGTTTCACGACTACTCTGTGTTGGCTCTTTCTTGAATATGCTGAGGCCGGCAGGCATAGTAGATGCTGCACGGATGCACCGTTTTTGTTCAAATCAAAGCGTAAATACATGTAGAAAATGTATCCTTGCGTCACGGCTGACACAGAATAGCATACTCAGTTTGCGTTCAGTGGATATTCTCCAAAATGGCGCTACGGTGATGCAGAGAGACACAGAGGAGACAAATTGTTGAATAAAGTCGTTATTTTAGTTTTCTTCACGTACAAAAAGTATTCTCGTCTCTTCATAACGTTACGGTTGAACCACTGATGGCAGACGGACTATTCTGACGATGTCTTTCATACTTTTCTGGACCTTGACAGTGTAATTTACTAGGCAGTCAATGGGACAGTCACAAGCCTCCCGGTTTTCATCCAAAATATCTTAAATTGTGTTCCGAAGACGAGCTAAGCTTTTACGGGTTTGGAACAACATGGGGGTAAGTGATTAATGACGAATTTCTTCAGTTAAAGGATTACTCCACCCCAAAATGAAAATGTTAAGTTGCTTACTCAGACTGTGAGGTGATTTCTAAGATGTAGATGTACTGGTCCGACACAACCATAAGAGAATGGAACTGCACTGCATCCCCAAACTTCACAATGGACATCTGAAATCAAGATAAACCAAGAAAATGATAATAACTAATTCCAGCTTCTCAAACACGCAGAATGAAGCAGTTAGAAATTACTTCAAACACTTTAATTATAATTGGAATTTAAACTTAAAGGGAAACTGCTTCTAAAATGTGAGAGAGTAAAAGGCTGGTGTGGAGGGAGTTTAAATGTGTCTCTATGTGTTTGGTTTTATTGAGGGCATTGTATACATGTTATCTTGCCTTTAAAAAGCAGCGAAACTCCTCTTCTCCCCCAAACACTTCCACATCCAGGAACAGTTGAAGCCGATGGTCCACTGTCTCTGACAGCAGGTCAAACTGAGCTGAAATGAAAATAATGTTTATGTTTACATCCCTCAATGGACTAAAAAAGTACAAGGTACTATGCCAAACATTAGGATTCATTCTCTGTTAAGAATTTAATGTGTGGCAAATACAAGAGGAAAAAGAAAACTATTACTTCTATAAATTCATGTTTACAAAGCACTCAGCTTGGTCAATGAGTTTCAAAGCTACACTATTTAACTGGCAATCCTAAAATAGACCTGGGCCCAATAACTACAGATTTTCTTGCCATTTCCAATCACAGTCTGAATTAATCCTTTTCAGGGTAGTTTTTTCTTCTTTAAACAAATTCTCATTACTGTTACCCTTTCTAACCACTCCACTTATCTTCATCCCAAGAGTGGACCATTTACCATTGTTGGAGCCTTCGGTGTACTTTGGTGACTGTTGGTCCAGATGTTTTTGATAGCTGTTGTTGCAGGAATTTTCAGCCACCTTCTCCTTAATCTCCTCTGAGTTACCCGGGACCTGTCCATCAGTTGTGCTGAAGTTGATTAGTTGAGATGTTCTCTGATCAACCCATGTCTCATTATGGTTAGTCAAACAATTAGACAGGAAGTTATGGGCTGTGTGGAAGTAAGCTGTGGCTCCCTCTGTGGAGACCTCTGAATGCTGAGGCGAATGGAGTGGGCTGCCACGGGATAGCAAAGACTGTCCTGGGACCAACGCCTAGGGGAATTAAGCAAATTAAGTGAGTGAAAAGAGAACATTAACATTATACTGTCATGGAAATATCAAGTCAAAAAGAGCATAAACCCAGACCTCATTGAGCTTGGGTTGAACCATGTTGTCCCTGTCATCAAAGGTAAAGTATCTGGCATTATTCTGTTCAAATGGTGTACTGGTGGAAGGAGCTGATTGGGCAGCCAACTGAACTACATGATCACATCCAAGACCATCTAATACAGTTCAAGTGTTCAAATGGCAGCAAAAAAGAAACTCAAAGAGATGCACCTATGCCATTCAAGGTAACACTCACTACAGGACAGAGTGTTCAACATACTCTTTGCTTCAGATTTATTTTAAGGACATTAATGCTCTTAAAATAAACACCTTTACTGATCTCTGCCCCATGCAGAACCAACTATGTGTTTGGCCTAGATGATCCGCAGGACACCAAGCAAACAGACTGAAAGCAGCTGAACAAATGTCCCAGAACCTCCGGTTTGCATGTCAAAGCACATTTTAAAACTATGCACCACTGCAGAGGAGGAGGATGAACTGTGTATTAAACCAGTCATTAAAAAGAAAATGGCTTGCAGGATGTAACAGTGGAGAAAAAAATAAATAAAACTATTAAATTGGTTATGCTGAAAATAGGTCATATGATAAAATTATTGGCTGCCTGATGGAGTCCCAAGATAAAAAGCTCTCACACCCAGTGCTTGGCAACCATTCTGTATTCATGAAATTATTTGGTAGCACATTTAATCCAGGTTTTCTCATGTTCCAACAAGATGATCACCCACTCATGGTAAGCATGATTCATCTTTTCTGATTAACTTTATCTTGTGTTGAAAGCTGAGATGTAAAAAAAAAAGATCAGGACCAAAAAACTGGCGCCATGCTAATAACCAGTATCAATCAACTCGTGTAATCGCAACTATTATGGGACATTAGAATATTGTGTTTAATTGCAATGAGGTGGAGGCAACCACAAGCTAGTCATGCTAGAGAGAATGATTGTAATTGCTGTAATACTAATGAGAAGTGTGTTGAGAGTTGCATGTGTTTGTACCACTCCCTGGAATGTTCTGGCAGGAGTATATGTCCGCCTATGCTTCCAGGGCTTTGCTCATGACAGAAAAATAATTATCTTTATGACTGTTAGGGCCATATGCTTACGGTCATTCCTTAGCTCATCCAGGTGGCTCAAGCTGCTGTCGAATTCAGTTGGTGGCTGGCAAAATTCAGTCTGACACTTTAGGCACTGTAGCCAAACTGTCTCTGGTCTCTCCTCATCCAACTGCTGCTTGTTTTCCTCCACGACTCTTGAGAGAACCTCCACTAATACCTGAGGAGTCAGAATTCTGAACTCAATTAGGTAACATCATGTTGCTCTAAATTTTAAAGTTCCATCAAAGAGTCAACAAATTGTGTGGGAATGCGTCAAAAGAGATTTAAAAATATAGCTGTAAGCAGCAATTAAAGGGTCAAGCACAACAGAGGTAAAATGAAGAGCTAAGGAGCTGTCCTTAATTACTCAGTATAAAGACCAGGGCCCGTATTCACAAAACATGTTATCTACCACTAAGAGTTTTCCTAAATAGCAGTAAAAAATGTTAGCAAAGAGTTTACTCTTAAAACCTATTCACAAAGCTGCTGAGACAAACTTTACTAAGGAATAAAGAGATGTCTTAAGCGAAGAATAAGGGTGGGGTTGACCTTGTTGCTATGGATGATGTCAAAATGGTTACTAACTATGCACACAGTGATTGGCTGATAGGGGTGGAGTCTCTGTAAGAGATTTATTCATAGAAATATTGCAGAGCACAATATTATGTTGCCATATTCAAATAAAGGTTTAAAAATAAAAATGTTGCCACATTCAAATTAAGATTTTAAAATGCAGGCTAAGTGTCACTAATTAAATAAGTACATGTTCAGCTAATTGTCAGCCTCTTACATGTCTGCCTCTCAAGAGACTGCATAATTTAAGTGACAAATTATGTATTATAACCATTTTCAACTTGACCGCAATGTTTTATTCTCCATTTAATACATTTTGCCTGTACATAAATGAAACTTTGTTATATCATCGCAGATTCAAACATATAAATCAAAACATTTATTGCATTTATGAAGAAAAGGCTGTCGCCTGTTGCCTCAATGGTGTACAGTGTCTTTGGGAGGACTGTTGAGGCAGATTGCCAGCAACAACCATTGCTGATTGTTTGTGATTTGGCTTTAGTGACTTAGGAGTCCTCTTGTCTACTTTTCACAGATTTAGGAGCTAGTTTTAATGATAAAATGCTTTGTGAAATACTCTTAGAGCAAAAATTTAGGACTGACACGCCTATTTTTACTACTTTTAGCCTTAAGATGTTTTGTGAATATGGCCCCAGGGTTCTCCAACACTGCTCCTGGAGAGCTACCTTCATGCAGACTTAAGTTCCAATGCTGCTTCAACACATGTCTGTAATTAAGTAGCCCTGAACACATTGATTAGCTGGTTCACGTGTGTTTGATTAGGGTTGAAGCTGAACTCTGCAGTATGGTAGCTCTCCAGGAGCAGGGTTGGAGACCCGTGTTAAAGACATTTGTTGATTCAGCATTTTACTACAAAACTCAAAATGGCTGATGTCCAAAAAGGCCCGATGTAATGTGCCGAAATTACTCATGTTCCCTCAGGTTATGCTTGTTATAATGCAAGCCAGGTTTGGTCAGAATCCGCTAAAGCAGGGCCTACAAACTCGGTCCTGGAGGGCTGGTGCTAAACTCTGTAGGACACCGGCCCTCCAGGATGGAGTTTGGAGACCCCTGTGCTAAAGCGTTGCGAAGATATAGCCTCATGTCCATTTTTGCACATACTTTGTCAAATTCGTTAACGCATAAGGAATAGACAGAAGTCTTAAGCTAAGAGTAAGGGCGGGGTTGACCTTGTTGCTATGGATGTCAGCATACTTACTATGCACACAGTGATTGGCTGATAGTCTCTGTCAGAGATTTATTCATAGAAATATTGTAGAGCGCAATATTATGTTGCCATTTTCAAATAAAAGTTTTAAAATAAAAATGTGAATTGCCACATTCAAATAAAGATTTTAAAATGCAGGCTAAGTGTCACTAATTAAACAAGTAAGCTATATATTCAGCTAATTGTCAGCCTCTTATATATATGCTTCTCGTAAACAATTAGTCAATATGCATTAGGGATGCCCTCGACTAAAGATTTTTCTGGTCGACTAGTAGTCGTACATTTTAAGCATTAGTCGACTATTAGTCGCACTTTTATTAATAAACCATATAAATCATAATAATGAGCCTTTAATTGCCTACATAGCCTAATAAGCGCTCAAGCACACACAAAAAAGGCTTGCCACAGCGCACCTGCAAATGTAATATTTATGAATGTGTTAGGGAAAAACAGCAAGTACACTGCATTAACGTTTCAATAATTTATTGTTACACTAGTGCTTTCTGTTTTCGGTTTAAGAGAACAATTTTTTTTTTCTGCGACTTAAGCGACTAATAAAATGTTGGTAATATGCATATAAACAGCCTTTTAATTAGCAGAGTAGAATAATCATGGCTGATAGTAAGACATGCAAACATAAAAGAAAACCAAACTGGACGAGAGAACAGCTATATATTAAGGATATAATAAAAGATTTAGAGTTGGATAACCTCCAAATCAAAGCCGATACCTTTTTAAAAGCTCATTATCATCAAATGTTTCTAAAATGTTTATATTCCGAGGTAGATTGCTGGCAACAGCCATTTTAGGATAGTTCAGATTTAGTCTTAGTGGCTTAGGAGTCCTCTTCACTACTCCTAAGGTTTCACAGACTTAGGATCTAGTTTTAGCGCTAAAATGCTTTGTGAAATACTCTTAGAACTAAAATTTTGGAGTCCTAAATTTAGGACTGACGCGCCCATTATTTTTAAGATTCTCTCCTAAATCGGCCAGTTATGAGCTACTTTTAGCCTCAAGATGTTTTGTGAATATGGGCCCTGAGCCAGTTTTGGTGAAAATTTGACAAACTGTGTAGAACAAGTTCGAAAAAAACAAATTTTTCCAGAGCAAATTTCATAGCTTTCCCACAAGCAGTTCTGTAAGATTCATAAGATACATAACAATATGCTACAGCGTTTGTAAAATACAGCATTTTACTACAGAACAAAACTCGAAATGGTCTACGCTTAAAATGGCTGATAGAGGTTGACCGATTTTACCGATACTGACAGCTAGCTAGGTAGAACTACACTGGCCGATACCAATTAATCAACCGATGTTGATAAAATGGATACTGACAAGATGTTTTGTGAATATGGGCCCTGAGCCAGTTTTGGTGAAAATTTGACAAACTGTGTAGAACAAGTTCGAAAAAAACAAATTTTTCCAGAGGAAAAAATTTTTTTCCCAGGAGGAAATTTTTTTTTGCTTTTAGACCTTATGGTTCAAAAGTTATTAGCAAAAACATGAGTGCAAATTTGGCCTGATGGTAGCGGTACAGAGTTTGAGTTAGAGACTCCAAATTTGATGTGGCTAATGATGAGACTGTCCTCCATCTGTGTGGCAAATTTCATAGCTTTCCCACAAGCAGTTCTGTAAGATTCATAAGATACATAACAATATGCTACAGCGTTTGTAAAATACAGCATTTTACTACAGAACAAAACTCGAAATGGTCTACGCTTAAAATGGCTGATAGAGGTTGACCGATTTTACCGATACTGACAGCTAGCTAGGTAGAACTACACTGGCCGATACCAATTAATCAACCGATGTTGATAAAATGGATACTGAACGAAAACTAACATAGTGCTAAAAAGTACTGAACCATACTTTGTAATTTAAATGAATAAAAAATATTAATATTAATTATATATATTGATCATTAAAATTAGTTCATAGTGCATTAGTTAATGTTAACATAAGCAACTTTAAAATTAAAAAATGTATTAGTAAATGTTGAAATAAACACACTCCAACAAGGAACACTTCTACAGCTTTTATCAATCTTAGTTATTTCATTTAATTTCAACACTCATGCTTAATGACCATATTTAAATATCTACACAAAGGCCATTGCATTAAAATTACATACATATGAATACTGTATGTATACTCTCACACTTTAATTGACCGATCGGTAAGCCCCTCCCCTCGAACGCAGATGAGCCAATGGCAGTCAAGTATCAGTTGCACGGGGAGCGGAACTCCGATATATGTAGGTTTCAGTGCCATAAAAAAACATTGGACGATCCTAAGCTCGCATCAGTTTGATGGTGGTTATGCTACAAAAATTTAAAAACGATGTGCCTTGGGTACTTGTAACACTGATTCCAGGTATCCTGAGAGGATAGGCAATAGAATTTATTTTATTACATTTCCTAAACCCAAACAAAACAGAGCAAAATGTCCGTAAGCATTCAATCCCAATCAAGACAAAAAACGTTCATTTTCTGGTTGTCACTCATTAAGTTACAATTTTCATCTGCTCAGGCAGAACGTTAATGTCATCTTGCGTTTCAGCAAGGTATCTCTGGCTAAAACTAACAGTAAAGTTAGTGCGTCCATTCTAACGTAAAAACCTAAATAGCGGACTGTTCTCACGTCATGTACAGCGTAGGTCAAAAACACATAAATGAAGGCCTACATTTCAATGCCTCTCCATATTAAACTGTTTAAATGTGGATTAATTTAATCGTACCCTGCGATACATGAACAGTGTTGATCCTGCATGTTGTCATTCACGATCGTGATGACCGTAATACAAGACTTCTCCCGCTTGCATTGTGATCTGTAAACACGCTTCGAGTTACTCACCATATTTATTTTAAAATATTGTATATATCCCTCCATGGAATATTTAATTCACACTTGAATGGTGGCCCTTCTGTGTCCAAAGTTTTTTCAAAAACATCGTGGGATTTCAAGGTTTTCACACTGACAGCTGTCATTGTAAGAGCGTGAGCAGCTCCGTTTGTTTGTCCAAGGGAGCACCAGTAACTAAGGGAGGCGGGGCTTACTGATAGGTCAATTGCTTCTGTTTAGAACACTTGATTATCTAATCAAAATAACAAAATATGTTAGTCACACTAGCAAAAGCGCAGCACCGGGTCATATCTAGGACAACACACAGGTATCACACACCATGTGGAATGGATTTTTGCCGATAGTCGATAGTTCCGGCAATCAACTATCGGTGCAGATTAATCAATCGATCAATCGGTCAATCTCTAATGGCTGACATAGGAAAATTGGGTAGCATTTGATTCGGTATGCCGCTCTGAATCTAACGTGATCAATCTTATAATTTTTTTTGTCAAACTGTCCAGAAATTATAAACAAAAAAGTAAATTTGTTTATATCTTTTGACCAGTAGGTGACGCTGTGCTGAAACTACTCATGTGCCCTGAGGTCATGCTTGGTATAACACGTACCAAGTTTGGTCAGAATAGGTAAAGCATTGCGAAGATATAGCCTCATGTCCATTTTTGCAAGAATTTCGTCAAATTTGTTACGCTTGTTACAAGATTGGTTTGGTCTATCAGAAATCTTTTTATAACTTTTTGTCAGCATTGTCTGAATGTAATCTGAGCCATTTTGGTGAAAATTTAACAAACCGTCTAGGACGAGTTTGGAAAAGTAGGTTTTTCTCAAAATTTTAAATTTTGAAAATCCTGACTCGAAGAAATTTTAATTTTGGTATGTATTCGACTTGACCTGAGCCAAGGAATCAGAGGAATACAGAATTTTTACAGTTCAAAAAATTATTAGCAGAAATATGAGTGCAAGTTTGGCCTATGGTGGCACTACATAGTTTGAGATAGAGACTCGAAATTTGCTATGGTTAATATTGAGACTGTCCTCCATCTGTGTGCCAAATTTCATAGCTTTCCTGCAAGCGGTTCTATGGGCTGCCATAGACTTACAGAGAGTCCCACCAGTTGTTATGCGATTGTGGAGCACAATGCAAAATCAACAAAATGCATAATTGGCCATTTTAATGAATAATTAGTAGGGGTGTAACAGTACACGTATTCGTACCGAACCATTTCGGTACGGGTCTTTCGGTTCGGTATGCATGTGTACCGCATGAATACAGTTTTTTTTTTCTTCTTCTTCTTCTTCTTCTTCTCAGGAAATTCAAATAATAAATGGCGTTTGACCGTCTTTTAGGTGGCACGACAAATCGGTATGTATTCGACTTGACCTGAGCCAAGGAATCAGAGGAATACAGAATTTTTACAGTTCAAAAAATTATTAGCAGAAATATGAGTGCAAGTTTGGCCTATGGTGGCACTACATAGTTTGAGATAGAGACTCGAAATTTGCTATGGTTAATATTGAGACTGTCCTCCATCTGTGTGCCAAATTTCATAACTTTCCTGCAAGCGGTTCTATGGGCTGCCATAGACTTACAGAGTCCCACCAGTTGTTATGCGATTGTGGAGCACAATGCAAAATCAACAAAATGCATAATTGGCCATTTTAATGAATAATTAGTAGGGGTGTAACAGTACACGTATTCGTACCGAACCATTTCGGTACGGGTCTTTCGGTTCGGTATGCATGTGTACCGCATGAATACAGTTTTTTTTTTCTTCTTCTTCTTCTTCTTCTTCTCAGGAAATTCAAATAATAAATGGCGTTTGACCGTCTTTTAGGTGGCACGACAAATCGCTGTATAAATGCCTTAGAGAGCCGGTGTTCTGGGACGGTTCAGAAACGAGCTGGTATAATCCCAACACAAGCACTGACTAGAGCGGCCGCGATCAGCTCCGGTTCCCGTGTCTGAGCCGTGACGCCCTGCAGATTTGTGCAGAGCGGAGTGCGAGTGAACTCGATCATTCCTTCCTCTGTACTACTAGTTTTAACGCGAATAAACATGACTGAACATCTCATGCCTCATGTAATTGCTCAATCAGTGTTTCAACTGCGGAAAGACATCAACAATACAGCTTGGAAATAAAACACAGCTCGTTAGTTCACTAGAGAAATTAAGTCTAGAGAGGAGCATTTTGCGAAATATTACACCATATACTCATTATATTTTACTAAACCTGTTAGTCTTAATTACTTAATGTACAGTATGTTTAAATTAATCTGTTATGAAACATGCTATGACAGCCATTGTGTAATTTAATATATTTTAACAAATAACTTAGAAATTGTATTATTTATAAGTTAATTTAAAAACTGCATTATGTGCAATTTACATGTTTGCATACAATTTTTTTTTTTTTTTAAGTTGAGTGTTGATCATCTATTTAAAAATAAATAGCAATTAAATTTAAGTTTGGGTTAAGTTGTTATGCCTAATTGTAACCTTATAATGTAAAAGGTCTCCCTATAGTTTTAAGCATAAACTGATAAGATTATCACTAAGAAAATTTTAACTATAACTGAATGTATTTAAAGAAAGAGCAACTTGTTTAGTAAACCATAAAAAAAAAATGTTTTAAAGTTTAGTTTTTCCCCCTGCTGTACCGAAATCATACCGAACCGTGACGTTAAAACCGAGGTACGTACCGAACTGTCATATTTGTGTACCGTTACACCCCTAATAATTAGTAATTTTGCCACAAAATAGAAACTACAGTTTTTCCCTTATGTCATTAGATTACAAATGTTGCACTTGATGGCAAATCCTTCTGTCATCTATGGCATTCTTGATTTCAGGAACATTTTTACTATTAAAAACACAAATTCTTGATATATCAACAATGCCATAAACAGCAGAAATTAAAATTCTTGAGATCAAAAATGTTATTCCAAATAGCAGAAACTATTATTGATATCTGCAATTTAATTTTCAGAATTATTCAATTATGTCATACTTTTGCAAGCAGATTTGACTTTGTAGGATATTAATTTTTAATATCAACAATTCAGTTTTCACTAGATAAAATGCTCATTTTTGATATCAGAAATTGAATTTATACTAAAGATTGGTGGATCGGTACATCCATACTTGTAATATCGGTTGTAATTTTAGGATTATATCTCAAGCACTGGTTGATTATGCTTGATTCTCGAATGATGAATGATCTTTATGACCTGTAATGCTTCCTGTGGCTTGTCATCCAACATTATGTAAGAACGTTTACGTCTTTCACGACTAATGTACCGGAAGTGGAGCTCCAGGGCCGGGTGAGTCATCTCCACGTTCTATAAGATGTAAAGAGAGAGTGTGAAACTAAGACAAAGATGCTCTATCATCTTATAGATCCTTATGAAGAGAAAATATGTCATCTGACCTCCACCGTGCAGGTGGCCTCAGTGGTCATGACATCTTGCAAACTGTCTAGTTCCACTAGTTTTTTAACACACCCCTGGTGCATGTCTACCTCCAGCAGGCGACCCTGCCGCACTCGTAGGAAAAGCGGTTCAGAGGGCCTTTTCTGATCTCTCTCCACATCCTCTAAAAGCAGCCCCACCAGCATTGGTCTGCACAGGTCCACTGTTAAAAAAAGTACAATAATGAAAAAGAGTTCTGGACACAAACTGCACAGGTTATTGGACAATGACGAAATGGAGATGTATCAAGACTTTTGGGTGAGTACCAGAACCAATCTTTTTGTCATTATAAATACATAAACCAATATTTACAGAAACAAAGTAGATCCAAACATTTGGTCCACAACAGTTTTGTCCCACTGCTGGTGTTACTGTGTATGGTAATCGGAGTTGAAGAAGCTACTTTAAAAGTGTAGCTTGCAAATTTGAAGTAGTTAAACAACAGTCAAGCTACTGAAAATAAACAAAAGTAGCCAACTACAAGTTACTTAAGAGGACAATATGCTTGAATACACTACTGTTCAAAAGTTTTGGATAAGATTTTTTTCTTCTAATAAAAACTTTTATTCAGCAAGGGTGTATTAAACGTTACAAAAGATATCAAATAAATGCCGTTCTTTTAAACTTCTATTTTTCAAAGAATGCTGAAAAAATTCAGTTTCCACAAAACTATTAAGCAGCACAACCGTTTTCAACATTGATAATAAAAAGCAATGTTACTTAAGCACCACATCAGCATATTAGAATAATTGCTGAAGGATCACGTGGCACTCAAGACTGTAGTAATGGCTGCTGAAAATTTTGCTTTGCTAAAGGAATAAATTATATTTAAAAATATATTAAAATAGAATTATTTCAAACTGAAATTATAGTTTACAATATTACGGTTTTATTGTATTTTGATCAAATAAATGCAGCCTTGGTGAGCCTAAAAGATAACAAGCCAAAATGTTCAAACAGTAGTATTCATTAAAAATAAATAAATGTATCCAATGATATAATGTAAAAGCTACACTACCATGAAAATAGCTGGAATACATTAGTGAAAACTGATAGTGGATGGTACTATCACAGTTTAAATATCAGTATGTAACGTATAGTTATCAGTATCAATGTATCCCTAGAAAAAAAAAAATACACAGACCTCCCCTATCGTCGTCATCTTCTACTGGTGGTTTTGGGTCAGAGTAGGCCTCAGTTGTGGACTGAGTGTTTCCTAGACTCATCTCAAGAGTAGATTCAGTGTTTGGGGGGCTGTGGCCTGTATACTGCAAGGTGGACTCTGTCTCAGGCTGCAGGTCTGTGCTCTCCATCTCTTCTTTGTCCTCTTCCTCTTTCAGTTCAGAGGACAGCAGCGGAGGAGGGAGCAACTCCAGACTGGTTGGAGGTGTGTTCGTTTTAAGCAGGGGGGATGGAGGTGTATAGTGGCACTTGGTGTTCACTTTATTGGTTACACTGTCCACTACTGGGAAAGCTGGGTTGACTGGAGTATCATCAAGATGATGCTGGTAGCGTAGCCAGTCCTCCCCTAACTGCTCTCGAAAACTGTCCATTCTCTCAATGTCATCCTTATGGGGTAGGACAATATCTGAAGAGAATCAAATATTTCACATGAGATGCGTAGTACATCTGCTTAATAAATACACAAGCTTGTCAATTAATTTTACTTGTAAACGTGATCATTGAAAAGAGTGAACTTTAAAATGCTCTGTGAAGATAAAAGCGATCGTTCACCCAAAAATGAATATTTGCAAAATCATTTATTCACCATCATGTAATTCCAAACCTGCAGGACTTTCTTCTACTGAACACAAAAGTAGAATTTTAGAAAAATGTTGGTAACCAAACTAGGGATGTCCTGAGCCGAGCCATTTTTTTAACTGATCGGTATCAGCTCTCCTCAGTCCAATCCTTATTTTACGTCAGCTGTCATGCATGTCACGGTGTTGCGCAGTAGGTATGCGCCTTTAAGTGGGTTTGTCAAACGCCATTAAAAGGAAAAGACGACGCATGAGGAAAAAGTTAGGTCTGTTGTAGCACGTAATACATGTTTTAGCTTCTGTGTTCAGTTTATGGTGTTCAGTTAATTTATCGTTTACTTTTATCTGCCGTCTGAGGCGTTGTTGTTAAAATGCGTTGCTATGGGTTGTCTTGATTCGGACTTGACTGACAGACTTTCATTCTGACAGTGTGAGCTTCATGCTTTCTAACCTTATCTTCACTTTATGTTGCAATTATTCTGCTTATTATACACATAAAATACAATAGGTTTCTATCAAGGTGTCCCATATTCATAATAGTGACCACAAAGTATATTTACAATGTCTACCATTGTACCATGTTTACAGTACATCTGTCAATTGTCTGTATACAGTGTGTGCATATATATATATATATATATATATATAGAGAGAGAGAGAGAGAGAGAGACAGTATCTTGTAATATACAGGTGCATCTCAATAAATTAGAATGCCGTGGAAAAGTTCATTTATTTCAGTAATTCAACTCAAATTGTGAAACTCGTGTATTAAATAAATTCAATGCACACAGACTGAAGTAGTTGAAGTCTTTGGTTCTTTTAATTGTGATGATTTTGGCTCACATGTAACAAAAACCCACCAATTCACTATCTCAACACATTAGAATACTTCATAAGAAGAAGTATTTTTAGTGAATTGTTGGCCTTCTGGAACGTATGTTCATTTACTGCACATGTACTCAATACTTCATCTTACATATATTACTATTACTCTCTGCACAATTATGTTATCATTGGATTGACTTTAATAACTTTAATGTACTTGAAGTGTGCAACAAACATACATTCCTATAGGAATATACAAGTATCGGATTGGGACTTGGTATAAGCAAATACTCAATATTCAATGACTCGGATCGGGGGCACAAAAAACCTGATCAGGACATCCCTAAACCAAACAATTTTGGTTACCATTTACATTCATTCAAAACAAAACAAACACTGAGAATTTTGTGACAGAATTTTCATTTTTTGGGTGAACTATCCCTTTTAAGGCTTGTTCATCACTTAAGTCATGTGTTCATCACCTTGTAATGCAGACTGCACTCTGACCTCATGGTCTGTGTCACTGGGTTCTGAGATACTGGCTCTCCTGACCTTCACCTTGTTCTGCTAATGGCAAGAATTTGCACTTCATGTCATGCCTCAGATCTTACTAACATTTTTATGGTGGCTTCACATCACTCCATCAACAATCATGTTCATTTAGTTTAACGGTGTACCACAAAAATATTTTGGGCAGATATTAAACATGTACTTACTCTGTGTTTCCTCTTTGGAACTTGGGTCACTCCTGATATGCTTACAGTCACACTGTCAGTCATGTCCCCGCCTCCACTGGACACTTCCTGCCCTCCTTGGTCAGGTGCCATATAAACTTGTTGAGAAGTGTGGGAGGGCTGACCAACCAGCTGCCCGGGCTTAGGTAAGATCTGTGAAAAAAAATAAATAAATAACTAAAATTATTTCATGTCACAAAAGCCACAAAACTTATTTGTATAATTTTATTTTCTACCAATAAATATTTACATTAAATTAAATCTCGAAAATATAGATATATTTATAAATATATATTAAATATATATTATAAATGATATTTCTCATATAGTAAAACAAATTTTTCTTAGGATAAAGGTTGAGTTTGGCCAGTACAAAACTCACACTACTGTGTGAAAATGGAATGAGTTAATTAACATCTTTCCACCATGTGTCCAAATAAAGTTACCTCTTGGGGGGGGGGGGGGGGGGGGGGGGTTGCATGTCATAAAAAGATCTTGGGGGTTCTGCATGTAGCCAGGAAAAAGTTAATTTTCTGGGTCACCTTGTAATTAAGGTGGTGTGGCCAGGGAGGACTGTGATCACTAATGAAGCCAAAAGTTATTTGTAATAAAAACGTATTGTAATTGTGCTAACAGATATGTTTTCCAACATGGCTAAATATTTTTTGACATTAAAAGTTGTTGTTTTTTTTACTAGTTTTTTTTTTTAACATTATTTACAATATTTGTTACAACATTTATGTTTTTTGTGCAGGTATGCAAGACATTTGAAAAAACAAAAAAATTATTTAGCCCGTTATTGTGAAATATATATTTTTTTTTATTTAATTAATTATACTGTATGAACACTGGGTGTCACTATCACATGCAGTCAGTAAAGCATCATTGACCTAAGTGAATGTCATCTTTGTCCTGTATGAGTGTTAAGAAAGTGTTGGAGAAAAAGCAATGGGGATGAAAGAGGGAAAAAAGCAACAACAAAAAAAAGCTTGAGTATGTTAAGAAACACAGTCGCACAGTCATTGCTAAGTCACATGTCACGAGAGTGCTGATGCCATAGACACCAAACTTTTTTGCAAGGTGTTGAGGGTAATTGTTTTGCATTTCAGAAGAGCTTCTCGGTCTGAAACACAACAATCAGTAAGGACCTTTTTGAAGCTGTGTCTTTTGCCATTGAACACATGAATTTCATGTAAACGGCTTCATTTTAACAAAAAGGATCTTGAATTTTGCTAATGCCAACAATCCTGGAAAAAAATAAGCAATTTGTAACAATTCTACCGTCCTTGATTGCAGAATTGTACCACTGTTTTCAAGACTTTGTTGCCATTGATGGACATGAAGCTGTTCTAAATCCTTTTCGATGTAAATGTGGGGAAAAGTACAGAAAATGTGCAGCTGGAACTCACTGAATGCAACATTAATATATTATATAGTAACTTTGACCAACAGGCATAAATGTGTTTTGTTTTTTGACAGCAAAACTTGGTGCCTACTTCTTTCACACCTGTATGCATTCCTTGGTTTCTGAATAAGCTGTTTGAGTGTTACTATAATAAAATACCTTAAAAATGCTTTCATATCAGTGGAAGATTAAAAAACTCCACTGAAATATATTCTATTTATTTATTATTATTATTTTAAAATCACATTATTCATTAAACCAACAGGCATAAATGTGTATTACGTACCTCACTGTATAATGCACCTTCTGTTTATACTTTCCTTGCACCCTATGTTGTATGTACAGTCATTTGCATTGAGCTGGTCTCTGCTCTCCTACCTCATAACTTGCACTATATGTCATAAAGCTTAATGTACACAATCTATATTTATTTATATACTCTGTTATTTGCACTTCTGGTTAGATGCTAACTGCATTTAATTGGCTCTGTACTTGTACTCTGCACAGTGACAATAAAGTTGAATCTAATCTAATCTAAACATTTGTGATTCATTGTTAAACGGGATTCATTTAATCTTTTTTCTTTCTTAATTTTTTACATCAGTTGTCATGTGATTAAACATTCATTAAACACTAAATGTCATTGTGATTGCTGGGCCATGCCTGGCGCCATTTGAAGTTTAAAGACTCCATTTGGTCAGAGGAAGTAAAGCCCTTTGTTGCCCACTATTCTGCTGTAATTTAAAAGCAGATTTGCCTCTCACAGTACAGCATGAATCACATGAAAAATAAGGAAGGTGGAATGGAAGGAGGATGGCACAGGAAGTAACATTTGATACCCACCAGCTGATCAGATTGGGACAGAGGGGTGCCATCCAGCTGGAGCTGAAATGCAAGCAGACATTAAAACGTCAGCTTACAACTCTAAAACATCTGCAGAACAGCAAGAAAGATCTACAAGCAAACATCTCACTATTACTTTTACAAATGACATAAAAAAAGGGGGAACTGGCACCTCCCTGTGGTAGCTATGATAAATATGAATACAATCGATGTATATTTAGATATACTGTAGTTGCTCATTTAAAAATTCATTGTAGCAATTCAGAGACTGAGACATATAACCTGATCATACTGAGGACCAATTAAAATAATGACTTTGAGGATGTGCACTGTTTATAGCTGTTCACAAACAGAGAAAGACTCACCCCTTGGAAAACAGCTTGTGGAGAGAGGTGGTGGATAGTCGATACCCTGTGTGTCTTCTGAAAATACAAAGGGTTTCCTTCCAAAGTTAACTGAAAAGAGATCAGAAAACAGTCAAGGTGGTATATAGGAGAAGTCAAAAGAAAATGACATCTTCACATCTTGACAAAATCACATTCTTCAGAGGAAAATATTCATATTGCGATTGCAAGATCCAGTTGGCTGAGCTAGAAAACATGGTTTTCAAATGTGTCATAATGATCCTCATCAAGCCCAAATTTGTAACTGTGGCATCATAAAAATGCTGAGACTCAAATCTGGGACTGAGAATAATCACTTTTCGATAACTGAAAAAAGCAGTTTAAGCTCAGCATTACTTCTTACTGTATTAAGATTATGAAGGAGGGACAAAGGTGCCAACTGAGAATGCTCCATAAGAAGGTTATAAGCCAGGTCAAGAGACTGAAGTGATGATAACTGCTCCACTCCTGCATTTAGGATAATACATTTAGATTAGATTAACCTTTATTTTTAATAAACTAACTGTTTATTCAAATTAATGACAGTTCATGAGCTCTGACAAATTGTAGATCATAAATACCAAAATGTGTTCAAAATATGCATTGAAAAGAATGTTAACAATTTTAAATAATATATAATAAAGATTATGTTGTCAAATCATGTTGACTAAGATTACAAACAAAAACAAAGAACATCAATATTGAAGAAATGTTCTGTAAAAGAACCAAAGTGGATAGTAATGGGTTAAAACAGGGCTGTCCAAACTCGGTCTTGGAGGGCCGTGTCCTGCAGAGTTTATCTCCAACCCTAATTAAACACACCTGAACCAGCTAATCAAGCTCTTACTAGGCATAAGCTGAGTCTCATTTAGAAGGCTGCACCCTCCGGAGGTCGCATCCTCTGTAGGATGCATATACGAAGTGTCCTCAACCTAGAATTAAACGAGACGGCCTTCGTAGGATGGGCGGAAAAGGAAACCGGAAGTATCACGTTGCTATGCCACCACATTTAGAGCATCGTTGCGCTCTCACACTACTTAAATGAAGGAAAATAATTTCTAAATTTGGAAAGTAATTAAAAAAAAATGGTTTTACTTGTTTTATTTTGTTCAATGTTTGAGGAGCTGCAGCATACATACAGCAGGCATCTATTAGAGAAAAAAAGGAGGAGGATATTAAAAACAAAGTTTATCCGTTTTGACCGAGGCGATTTAAGGTAAGCTGTAAACACCACATCTGCGCTTGTGTGTACGTTACATCTGCCGGCGCCGACATTTTTCAAATTAACAACGGTTGTTCACGGCGACGCAAAGAATTGTGGGTTATCTGTAGCAGCGAAGGATACACCTCATGCATCCTCCGAATTCCTGTGAAAGAAGGTCGCATTCGAAGGTCGCATTCGGAGTGTCCTACTTGCTTTTCTGAAATGAGACAGCCTCGATGACGTATGCAGCCTTCGAATCCGACCTCCGGAGGACGCAGCCTTCTAAATGAGACACAGCTATAGAAATTTCCAGGCAGGTGTGGAGGCAAGTTGGAGCTAAACTCTGCAGGACACCGGCCCTCTAGGACCGAGTTTGGACAGCCCTGGGTTAAAAGGTGGCATTTTTCAATGTACTTCCCAGTGATGAGCACTGGAATACAATCATGGAAAATGGAAAACTTACCATCGATAGTTTCCAGTTCATTGTTTCTAAGGATCAAGGTTGTGAGTTTGGCTTGGGCACTGAGGCCCAGCACTGGTGCTCTCTGGAGGTTATTATAGGCTAAATTCAGATGCTCCAGTTCAGTAAGAGGCTTGATGGAGACAGAAAAGGTATGAATAAATTAACTCGGTCCTATCATTGAGCATACCGTAAATCTAGGGGGCCCCCTGAACCGTGCAACAGGGTCCAGCCCACTAATTGTGACTTAATGCATGAGAATTTGTATTGGGTGTGAAATGGTATCCCTTCACTGATGTAGACAGAAAGCACAAATAAAGTACAAATAAATTCACACTATTGCTATTTTGCCCAATATAGCCCTTTTTAAAGACTGTCCATCTACCACCCTTGCGTGATTGTTTACTATTTTGGCTAATTTGATCATACGTTCAGTTACCAACAAGCGTGTAGAACTCCATTTAATATGATATTACATATACTTTTTTCACACACATCCACAGATTTCCCTTCAAATTCATGATGAAATTCAGCGAGAAATGTGAAAAATAATTCTGTCTAGTACTTGTCAAGAGCAACTTACCTTCAAAAACTCAACACAATCTTGGATCTTGTTGTGGCTCAAGTCAAGCCACTTTAGGACATTTAGCAGACTCTAAAACAATTTAGAGAACTGTTACATGCAGATTCCAATATCTGTTACTCTATTTCACCTATTTTGTAAGTTTAAAACAGGAGATTCTTACTAGCGACTCGTCAAGACGGGAAATGGAATTGTAACTGAAATTAAGGGTATGAAGTTCTAACCAGGGTAAAGCTGAGCTGAGATCTCCTCCACACAGAGAGAGAAGCTCCTAATAAACACACACATAACAATTACTTTCTTTCTGCATGCAAACCTGGTTCAGTTTATAGTCACTGTGCCAATGCTTGTTGGAGCAAAAATTACCTCTAGAGAGCTGACACCTTTTGAGCAAGTGAAGACTTCCAGCTGAGAATACACTCCTCTAAGACCCTCCAGATAATGAGGAGGAATACGCTTGAGCTAAATAGAAAGATAAATCAAACAAAAAGCAACATTTAGGATAACATGGCAGAATAAAGCAACAAACATAATTGAATGAATTTGGTTAGTTTGTTCTGAAATACCTCCAACTGTTTGAGGGACTTGAAAGGGAAGATTTTCACAACATACTGTACTTTCACACCAGGCGGATTAACAAGCTGTTTTAAAGACATATATGATCAGATCATTGCAACAACAGCTCAGTGTATTGGATTGGCAAATTATGATGCATTTCAACACAAATAAAAAAAGACATATACTGTATAAGGATATATTAATCAGGACACTTAGCTGAAGTCAGAAAATCATCTTAATCGAAGATGATATACAAAAATGTAGTACAACTAATTAATTTGGAATACATTTTTTCTCAGACTATCACAATCAAGCTGTACTCCTAATAAGTGTGCAATGCCATAGACACATCAAAGCATCGTCAGAACCTTCAGTACCTTGAGGGATACTGTCTTCTGCAGCATGTCAAAGAGGAACTGGACTTCCAGCAGGGAGGCAGTGTCCGCTGGGTGGGACGGCAGGGCCAGAAAACCATGCTGATATGTTCGTGAGAGAAGGTGCTGCTCGAAGAGTTGTGTCAGGTGCTGTAAACATCCCACTTGCAGAGTGAGAGTACTGGAACCATCCAGTACGGAGTCACCTATATAGAGAGCAATGAGAACATAAGGCAATGCTAGAGCATGCTAAGCATCCTCAAACATATGCAAAAGTACTCTCAGATTTTATTGACTTTATCTCTGTCAACGTGCACACACAATCTTTGTGCATTATCTTGCATAGCAGTGTCCACATTTGCAGTTATAAATATGGAGTGTATTGCTTTATCCCCATGTCTTCAACATAATGAGAATAGCATTCAATTCTCAACATAGAGAGGAGTTGCACTCAAAATCTTGCCAAACTCTAGACGAGTGGCTTTGTTACATTTTTTGCAGTGTGGATTTTTTTCACCCCCCAGGAACTGGGCCTAGTGAAACTGCTGAAATAAACAATAATACAATTTACATACTAAATACTACTATACCATTATTTCGCAGTAATGTGGCAAGTCTGTGTACAACCGTTGACTGACAGGCCCGAGTGGATGACATCCTAAAAAGGGTGAAACATATTATATTAACAGAAATATTCCAAATTATTGCAGGCAAAAGGGGAATTATTCTAATCTAAATATACATAAATAACATATTTATAATTGCTATGAAGACAGAACATTAATTTGGGTAATAAAATAGTCTCGCAAAAATAGATGTAGGAGAAAGGGAGGGTGGGATACCACAACCAAACATTCCTCACACTGTTCCTCAACTGTAAATACATGCAAGCCGAGGGTCATCTCTTCCCATTTCTGTTATGTTAACAGCTAACTGTGAGAAAGCAATATTTATTATTTTCACTATTATAAAATGTATAATCACAAACATTCAGGTATCTAGACACCCTCCACATATTTCAATTTTCAATCACAAATTACCTACACTGGCACTTCATTTCAATCTTGTTAACAGAAAACAAAACAAAACTGGCAACTCTTATTGACGCTCCAGCAATATTATCTGTTCTCATGAAATGCGCTAAAACATACCTTATGCTCCAAGAAATACGTGACCGTTAGCCTCAAATAACGTTATACCCGGTTTTGAACCGGCATTGGGATTCATGGCATTAATTCAGTTAAATTCCCTTTCACATTTGTTGACATCCTGATAGCAGTCATATGATCTTGTTTCTTAAAGGTACGGCGGCCCGATGAAGCCAAACAAGTGAATATTTAACAAAGCGCGCCCTCCTGCGTCTTTCACATGCACTATAAAACAAACAGAAAGAACATGTATTTTGAAGGTGAGCCATTTAATGGCCAGGACAATGTTAAATAAACTATCCCTCAAGACTTAAACTCTGATTATTTGTTTATTAATGAAAAATCCTTTTTCTGTGTTAGTTTGCCCTCACTGGTGGATATCACAGTCAAAACTTTTATCTCCTTGACAACTATCTTGATGTCCATGTTTACAATAGCTTAAAGTGCAAAACCTACTTGCCTTACCAACCTGATTGTGTAACTTCCGTCCACATTGACTAAACATCCACTCTGCTTTTCTTGGAATTCAAACACTAAACCTCAGGAAATAATATTCCAAAGTAGCCTACACACTTTAGTGTGCACGTACAGAATCCAACATATTTTAACATATACATTTTAATATACAGTCACACATACTCAAATCTACATATATTTGAACATTATCTTCATTTTGATTCTGACAACAGTTTATTAGATACAAACAAAAATCACTGTTAGCCACACAAATCGCTCTCTATGGGAAACCAGTTTAAACCAGGCCAAACATTATCCATTCTATTTATTATATCTGACCTTTAATATAGGCTAGGCCTATATATACATTTTTCTTAAATCTCGTTTATCTCCTTGACAACTATCTTGATGTCCATGTTTACAATAGCTTAAAGTGCAAAACCTACTTGCCTTACCAACCTGATTGTGTAACAGCTGTTTATTAATATGTTTGTTCTCTCTTGTCTTCCGTCCACATTGACTAAACATCCACTCTGCTTTTCTTGGAATTCAAACACTAAACCTCAGGAAATAATATTCCAAAGTAGCCTACACACTTTAGTGTGCACGTACAGAATCCAACATATTTTAACATATACATTTTAATATACAGTCACACATACTCAAATCTACATATATTTGAACATTATCTTCATTTTGATTCTGACAACAGTTTATTAGATACAAACAAAAATCACTGTTAGCCACACAAATCGCTCTCTATGGGAAACCAGTTTAAACCAGGCCAAACATTATCCATTCTATTTATTATATCTGACCTTTAATATAGGCTAGGCCTATATATACATTTTTCTTAAATCTCTAATATAAAATCACGGATTCTGCATGCCTTGTATGTAATGTGAAAAGTTTCTCTAACTAATTTCCACAGTGGAGTATGCTGTATAGAGTTTCCTCGGGGCACTTGTTTACTCAGAAATGTCCTTAAAGAAGAACTGCACTTAACCAACTGGAGATACTGTGGCTTATAGCCCTCAAAATCCTACAGAAACCCAGACGCTGTACAAACTCTGGGTACACAGACATGGGTTATGAATCTGTGGGTCTCCAGCTGGTTTCTTTAAAAAAAAAAATTTCAAAAGTCCCCTTTCTCCGTCAAAATCTCCAAGGCGAAAAGGAAGCCTGCCAACCACTAATGCATAAAATGCCATGAAATCAGAGGGCACCCACAAAGAAAGAAAAAAATCCTCATTTATACCTCTCCGACAACTGCAGTAGCTATAGGTCTCACACGGAGCAGCAATTTCTGTCTCCTTAAATAAACAACGATTAGTCTCAAACGGGAACAGATTGTTGCTTTGGATGGGTTAATGGTTATTTGGTTGGTAAGCATGATACCTTGGCTCCTGGCCCCTGTAATCAATAGGCTGTTGCAACAACATTCAGCTTGTAGGCTAGTCCTATAAGTACATGAAGGCACGGCACTGATGTTTAATATTAATATGTGCAGAGACCGTAGCCATGAATAGTTTGCGTTTTTGTTTATTCACTATACTATCAGTGTTGCTGAGCCATACTTCCAACTACAGCCCAGACAGAACAGACAGTGGGGGACATGTCACTGATCACGGTTTCTCTCCACACCAGTCATTTTAGAATGGACTCAAAGATTATAAATTATTCTTTTTTATTATTATTTAATAATTTGCATCATACATAATGTATTCAATAAATGTACCAGTAGCCTACTGCACATATTAACTAGATGTGCATTTTTGTAATGTGTGCCTTGTCGGCGGAGGACAGGCTCCCCCTGTTGAAAATAAATAAATAACTTTAATAACTTAAATTCCACTTGTATTTCAAGAATTTTATTTAATTAAGCCATTTCATTTACCAAGACCCTGCTGGTTTAGCTAAGCATGGCTTTCTTGCATAAGCACTTTTATTTAATGACATTCTTAACATAACACATTAAAATGTATTCTAAAATATCTGTTCTGAAATTGAGGCAGGACACAGGACTAAAAATACAAAGCCAAGGCGCTGGCACTGTACTTGTTTGACAAAGCTGCAGCCCGCCTGTCATCTCCTGTGATGTCAGCGGCATATGAACAATGAGAAGCCCGCAGCAGCCCCAGTTAGCCGTCACCTGTCCGCGTACACTTCTTGTCTTTCCTTCTTACCTGCATAAGTTAGTCTTCCGATTAGCAGAGTTTCTACATCGTGGACACGATGCTGTTCTACGGGAGTTGCAGCTTGCTCCTGGCACTGGTGACTTTTCACGGCGCCGCTCGCTCGGAAATGGTGTTCAGTTGTCCGAGCTGCACTGCGGAGCTCCAGGCGGGTTGCCCGACTCTCACGGAGACGTGTGCTGAGATTGTTCGCGAGCCGGGCTGCGGCTGCTGTCCAGTGTGTGCCCGGCAAGAGGGCGAGCTGTGCGGCGTTTACACACCGAGATGCTCCAGTGGTCTGCGGTGTTATCCCAAGCCGGATTCGGAGCTGCCCCTGGAGCAGCTGGTTCAAGGTTTCGGGAGATGTGGACGTAAAGTGGATACTGAGCCCACAGGAAGCGCAGAGCCTCGGGAAGTCAGCGGTAAGTGATTAAAAGGGTTTATATAGGCTAAGTGATTTAAATGTATGATTTGTAGCAGTGATATGAGATTTGAATAATTTTCCTCTTCCTGTAGCCTAGCCTGCATAATGATAACAAATCTGATGATTTAGTAGGCTTAAAGCTGTTCCGTTAAAATTTTAGAGGGTGTGATTATTTTTTTTATTCCTTATGAACAATTGATGAAAAACGCATTTCATGTAATAGTGACAGAAGGCATTACCTTATATTTTTTTAATAACACGTATGAAAAAGAGTACAAATGTTTAATAAAACATAATTTGTCCTTGACAAAATGAATGAAATAGTATACGTAGCCTACATTCATACATATATATATTTATATATATATATATATATATGTAGGCCTATATCTTTTCACAAAAGTTTCCTATTCCGTGTTTTGCTGATACTGCGGTTCTACTGCAAATTATCAGCAATCATCGATTAAAGACTTGATTTCATTTTGGAGCTCGATAGTTGATCGTAGCCTAGGTTAGGCTAGGCTACTCTACAAATTATAGCCCACATATTTTAGCAACCTTTTATTTAGGCACCTGTTGTAGCAGTCTGAAGTATATGTTTATAGTTTTGTCTATGAAATTAAACATTAGGTAAAGAAGGAAAAATAAAATAAAAAGAAAGCGTTTACTGGAAAACTAGGGAGTAGGCTACATGGAATGCAACAGTGATAGCTAGACGGATTTTGCGCTTTGACCCTTTCCTGCAGTAAATGTATCATTGTGTGTGTGTGTGTGTGTGTGTGCGTGTGTGCGTGTGTGAGAGGGGGGGGGGGGGGGGGGGGCGCCTGCCCCA
>NW_015506526.1:655602-659171 GCF_001515645.1 Sinocyclocheilus grahami
TGAGTAGGGGGGGGGCGGAGGGGGGGGCGGGGGGGGGGGGCCATGTCCCTACCAACAGGGCCGCTGCTGGCCAAATGCCCTAAGCAGAATAGCATTGTTGTGCCCCCCCTCCTTCAAAAAATAAATAAATAAAAAATAAACACCTACTATAAAGGGTCAAAATAGAACTTTAATAAAATATAAAAGTAAATAAATAGTAATTAAATTGGATTATTTATCAATTACAATTGTAGCTCTAGACAGTTACCTATGGCTATTGTATTAATACCGTTGTCTGATTGATTTTATAGTGTCAAGCATTCAGAAATCACACAAAATAAAATTAAGCAGTTTTACTACGATAAAAATTAAGAAATTAAGTGGATATTTGAATTAAATGTTTGGTCAATATTAAACAAGGATTTGATCGTCCTGTAAGTGTAACAAACGCCAGTAATTATCAGGCCTTTGGTGCCCTTTGCAGGCATTTGTAATAATGCAAATTGTTTATTTTGTATTACATTATGTATTTAACTGTGTTACTCAATGAAACCATATGATTAGTATTAAAATGCATGTTTTATAATTATATATATATATATATATATATATATATATATATATCGGCTCTCTTAGAAGAGCCGGCTCTTACGGCTCCCAAATGGCTCTTCATTTAGTAACACTGGAGTCTTCTATTTTAGCCTAATTTAGCGTTACAAAAAAATACAGTTACTATTATTTAACATTTTAATAAAACTTCAATTGAACAACTGAACACAGAACCACAGCAAACAAATAAAATAAATAAAGGCAAAAATTAAAAGTCTTAACATTAAGACACTTCTTTAGTGCAGGTTGGCATTCAGAAAAATCAGATGCCTCAGCTTGGGTGTGCTGATGCGATTTATCCTCTGTGATTATTTGTCCTGTTTTTGAGAAGACTCTCTGAGGGGACCTATGTTGCAACAATGCAGTGTCTTCCTACCTTAACCAACGCGCTTGCGTTTAAATCCGGATCCCCCGCCTCTCTCTGTCGCTCTGTGTGCCTGACCTTTACCGCTACACTCGCTATCTTCGGAGCGTGTGTCCCCCTTCCTTTCACATAATGGTATGATCCTAGTCTATCCGCCCATGTGATTAGCCCAAGCGGCAACCTCCCGCTCTCTCTCGTGAAGCCAACACGGAAGTGACTTAAACTGTAATTCATCGACTGGCCGCTAGAGGCTGGCTTCAAAAGGTAGTCAATTAGCCTAATTTAGCGTTACAAAAAAATACAGTTACTATTATTTAACATTTTAATAAAACTTCAATTGAACAACTGAATACAGAACCACAGCAAACAAATAAAATAAATAAAGGCAAAAATTAAAAGTCTTAACATTAAGACACTTCTTTAGTGCAGGTTGGCATTCAGAAAAATCAGATGCCTCAGCTTGGGTGTGCTGATGCGATTTCTCCTCTGTGATTATTTGTCCTGTTTTTGAGAAGACTCTCTGAGGGGACCTATGTTGCAACAATGAAGTGTCTTCCTACCTTAACCAACGCGCTTGCGTTTAAATCCGGATCCCCCGCCTCTCTCTGTCGCTCTGTGTGCCTGACCTTTACCGCTACACTCGCTATCTTCGGAGCGTGTGTCCCCCTTCCTTTCACATAATGGTATGATCCTAGTCTATCCGCCCATGTGATTAGCCCAAGCGGCAACCTCCCGCTCTCTCTCGTGAAGCCAACACGGAAGTGACTTAAACTGTAATTCATCGACTGGCCGCTAGAGGCTGGCTTCAAAAGGTAGTCAATCCCATAGACCTCCATGTTAAATAGCCCAACTTTACAGCAGAAAAAAAACATGTTTACAGCCTGGTTCAAAAAATTATTTTGGTCTATATAGCTAATTTTGCCCTTCATGACAACTGTGAGGGGGGTGAATTTTTTTATAACTCATCCATTTATATTATATTAAGCCTTAAAGTTCTGCATAATTAAGGGTGTGGCCACTTGAGTGACAGGCGGATTGCCTTTGCTGTCACCCTGTCGCGCTAGGTGGGCGTGGTTTCAGCAACCAGCTCCCGCCTCTTTGCCCATTTTCGATTATCCGGGAGTGAGGCGCGGTGACACTCTGCCAAGATGGCGACGGCTGGCTCCGCCTATTAGGCTTCAAAAACGCTCTTCGGAAACCTATGGGTGACGTCACGGACACTATGTCCATCTTTTTATACAGTCTATGGATTAGCCGCATGTGTTTTTTTTTTTCTTGTAGCGAAAAAATGCATAAAAATAAGGCTTTTATGAAAACACTGAATAAAAAATTGCTTACCAACACAATCAGGGTATTGAAATCTGGAAAATAAAAAAAACGGCACATTTTTCGTTTTTCATTTGTTCAAACAAAACGAAAAATCAAGAATTTGGCTTCATTTTTCGTTTTTACGTTCAGGGATAGAAAACGAATAAGCAACTTGAATATATGATCTCTACATGTGGGTGGGAATGAAACGCCCCTCTCCGCTGATTGGTCAACCAAACATTTAATAGTCCTAAAAAAAACATAATAAGAGTCCTCCGCTTCTATGGATTCTTAACGTGTTTATTTCTACTTCATTGTATCTCTTTCTCTTCATCAAACAGCCAGATTAACGAATGGCTTGACACAAACCATATCGAAGCAGAGCCTAGACAGAGCTTTCTTTTGCGTAGGCATAAATTCTACAACCTACCCATGAAATATTAGTTTATCTCATAAATATTAATTTACTTCGCACCTGCACTCACAACTACCTACTAGCCCGCCTGAACCCGTTTATGTTTGTTTGATTTGAAAAATTATTAGCCGCATTTCGACTGCGCACACAAGAGTTAAACGGGCCAGCCGGGTCTAACAGCTTCCAATTGACCTATCGGTAAGCCCCGTCCACCTTAGTTACTGTTGCGAACTCGGACAAACAAACAGAGTTGAATCAGGGTATCTTCCGAGCATTCGTTTTTTAATTTAATATTGAAATCTGAAAAATGAAAAAAAACGGCACATTTTTCGTTTTTCATTTGTTCAAACAAATTTTTCGTTTTTACGTTCAGGGATAGAAAACGAATAAGCAACTTGAATATTCGATCTCTACATGTGGGCGGGAATGAAACGCCCCTCTCCACTGATTGGTCAACCAAACATTTAATAGTCCTAAAAAGCATAACAAGAGTCCTCCACTTCTATTGATTCTTATTTCTACTACATTTGATCTCATTTGATACATAGATTAACGAATGGTTTGCCACAAACCGTATCGAGGCAGACCCTAGACAGTGTAGGCATAAATTCTGCAAACATCCGTGAAATATTAGTATATCTCATAAATATTAATTTACTTCGCACCTGCACTCACAACTACCTACTAGCCTACGTTTTTGGCACACCGCCTGAATTATTATAGCTAACCACCTATTAAAATCTGTGTGGCAAAGCTGCGCGATGCACTGCAGCGCGGGGAGAATGTATTGTAGACCACTATTAATTTATGTGAACATAGATAGTTTTAGACAATAAACTGAGTTTATTTAATTAATATTGAGTATTGGCCAGCTAACTGATGGCATACAAAATT
>NW_015506526.1:661572-689548 GCF_001515645.1 Sinocyclocheilus grahami
AGTGTGATGGTCTGGGGCTGCTTTGCAGCTTTAGGACCTGGATGACTTCCATAATTGATGGAAGCATGAATTCTGCGCTCTATCAGTAAATCCTGAAGGAGAATGCCCAGCCGTCAGTTTGTGAGCTCAAGCTCAAGCGCACTGGGTTATGCAGCAGGACAATGATCCCAAACACAGCAGCAAGTCCACCTCTGAATGGCTCAAGAAAAACAAAATTAAGGTTTTGGAGTGGCCAAGTCAAAGTCCAGACTTAAATCCGATTGAGATGCTGTGGCATGACCTTAAACAGTCCATTCATGCTCGAAAACCCTCCAATGTGGCTGAATTAAAACAATTCTGCAAAGAAGAGTGGGCCAAAATTCCTCCACAGCGATGTGAAAGACTCGCTGCCAGTTATCACAAAATTCTTGATTGCAGTTGTTGCTGCAAAGTGTGGCACAACCAGTTATTAGATTTAGGGGGCAATTATTTTTTCACGTAGTGCCAGGCAGGTTTGAACAGCTTTTTTCTCTTAATAAATGAAATCATTATTTCAAAACTGCATTTTGTATTTCCTCAGGTTATCTTTGAGTAATATTAAAATTTGTTTGATGATCTGAATCATTCAAGTGTGACAAATATGCAAAAAAATTTAAAAACAGTGGTGTGAAGACTTTTTCACACCACTGTATATATAATATATATAAAATAAATATTAAAATATAACTATGTCTAATTGTTTAAGGATTTATGAATGATTATGAAGTTCCATATACAGGTATGTGAATTTTAATCTTCTGAAGTTTAAGACCATTTTAATTAAATTTAGCAGAACTGAGAGAGGATCATCAATTTAGTCATTCTTTATTAGATGACCGAGAAATTAAAGAGAAAATAAAGCAACTTTTAAAACAATATTTTGAAATGAATGATAATGGGATGTTCATTTCATTATCTTGAGGGTCAAAGGCAGTATAGAACACATATACTGTGCATCTGAAAATTATCAGAAGGAAATACAACATTTGCTGTTGTTTTTGTTGATAATGTTTGTTTAAAGGGGTCATATGATGCTGCTAAAAAGAACATTATTTTGTGTATTTGGTGTAATGAAATGTGTTTATGCGGTTTAAAGTTAAAAAAACTTTATTTTCCACATACTGTACATTATTGTTTCTCCTCTATGCCCCGCCTTTTTGAAATGCGTTGATTTTTTAAAAGCTCATCGGTCTGAAAAGCGAGGTGTGCTGTGATTGGCCATCTATCCAGTGCGTTGTGATTGGCCGAATACCTCAAGCGTGTGACGGAAATGTTACGCCCCTCACCATACTGTTGATGCCGTGTCCGGCCGGAGCGACGAGACAAAAACATTCAAACCTATCACAAACGAGGCATTTGTTGCATCCAGTGGGGACATAATTACTGATTATAGTGACTTATACTGCCTTTTTACGCGTTGCGTTGCATCGCGCCGCGTAAACATAAAACCCTGTCTGCATTTGTGAACGGAGAAATTAGAAACAACAAGTGCTACTCTACACTGCCCAAAACTCGCGTTTGAATCATCAGTGGCAAATCCTTTAAATGAAAACGTACTTACAGACTGTGAGTCAGAACAGCCGGCATTGAAGTCACCTCTCCCAGGATCAGTAAACAGTCCTCCATAAAATGTGTTGCACACATCTGGATATTTGGGTTAAACTGTTCTGGAACAGTGTTGTAAATACAACTTAACCACTGATTTCTAGTTGTGTCCTCTTTTGGAAGACCAAACAAAGTAGTTTCGCTTTCACAACGAAAAACACGGTGGCCTAGCGTGAGCGGAAGCCGCGGCTTAGCGTGAGCTGAGGCTGAGCTAGAGTGAGCTGAGGCCGGGCTAGAGTGAGCAGAGGCGGCGGGGCCGAGAACGGCATTGAAATCGCATCATATGACCCCTTTAAAAAAACAATAATTTACAAGACAAGTAAGCTATAATGAATTTATAAATACAAGATCACCCTTGAACTTTATCATATACAACCATACAACTGAAACCCTGTGGTAGGCTCCAGCATCCCCCCGAGTCCCCGACCCTACATTCGCATTTGAAAATGAATGGATACATGGATACATGGATGGTTGGATACCACAAAATCCACCAGAATTATATAAGTACTCAACTCAAGGAAGATTTAAATGGAGACTCCAGACACAGTATACATCTTTTTTTTACTTTATAGAAGTCACGAGTCATAAACACACTGGTGTGTAGCACAAACAGTTTTACTGTTTACTGCACTTTATTATTCTTATAGTTATAGTGGCTAATTAATCAGAAGTTTCACACATTCAATGAAAATAAATTACTTCCACATTGCAAAATAAGGTGAAGATGGCCACTGATATTGCAATGAATGAGAAAAAAATTGACTTTTCAACAAATGCCCTTGCCTAACTAAATAGTTTGGTAGTTTAAAATTTCCAAACTTAATACACTTCTAAAGCCACCCTTATTAAACCTATAATGATGAGGATAAATGAAGAGTCCACAAAATGGAGGAAAGATATTTATTTATATAGTAAATACTGTATAGAATTTTTAATGAGATGAATTGGTACACCACCAAAGTAATAAATCAACATCTACACCACCAAAGTAATAAATATAAATTAATAAAATATCTGTATTAGAACTTACAGTGCTTTGAATAAGATTACATAAAATAATCAGTTTAAGCAAGGCATTGTTCATTTACAATCATAAATTATTTACTGATGAAGAAATAAATACGATTGTAAATCGTATAATAATAATTTACAATTTAACCAATATTTTCAGGTTTCATTAAATTATCAACAGGGCAGGGTGAAGCAGAGAATGGTAACAGGCAAACAGACAGATAACAGTACAGACAAGAACAGGGCTGGACTGGCAAGGCAAAAATGGCACAAGACAGCAGTCAAAGGGAGAATTAATAGGGGAAGAAATGAGGAACAGTTGTGACAGGTAATGACAAGCAACTAGAAAGGAAATCAAAAGGAAACACATGAATGAATACAGAGAACTCAGACAAGCAGGAGAACAGGAGAAACCCCACAGATCAGGCCAGAGTCCTAACAGTTCAACTTCTGGGCGATGGAACTCATCGATTAGCGACCAGTTCAGGATGTCTCTACTGATGACATTTAATGCTGCACCCCACCCAGTCCACAAGACAGCAGGAGTAAAGGGATTGAGACAAACTAATTTGATGCAGGAGACCTGAGATACCGGGTGAATCAAGTGAAGGGTTTGCTGCAGCACCACCACCAGACTGAGAACCTTAACAACATTATGGCCCAAAGAACTGTAATGCTATCCTGAGAGCAGTAGCGTGTTTAGGCACCATGCAAACCATGCAATTGCGTGGGGCCCCGAGCAGAGGCGTCATCCCATTCAAACCGAGGGGGCATGTGCCTCTCAGATTTTTGAACCAAGTGGATTTTGAATGCAGCTTCCAAAAGACAAAAAAAAATCCTAATAATATTTTTACATTTGATACGATCACACCTGTGTGATTATCATCAGTCATTTCTGAAACGCCGCAGAGGTTTGTTCAGTGCACGCGTGCTCTCTGACTGAATTCTGCTCTCTCTCATCTCATTGCAAATCTCTAATCATAAACATCAGAGTGCAAATGTGCGTACGATGTAATTAAGAGATTCAGTTCACAGTGTAGACAGCTTAATTGATTATAGACAAACAGGAGTTTTTTTGAGAGTGTTTAAACTCACACTATATTTAAGTCAATGAAAATGTTATTTGATAATGTAAATGTTCTTGGCTTACTTTCTGTACAATGAAAGCATTATAATTAGTAACTTACAATGTTTTTATTAAATTCATATTAAATACAAAATCAGTCATATTAAAAATATTTTATTATATGACACCAATAAGTAAAGTACTTAAGTAAAAAGACAGGTTTTATGCATATAATAGATTACGCTTACATTTGGCTACTTGCCCATCATAGATGCAAAATTCATTTACTTACACATAATCGAGAATCAACATTTTTCATAATATAGTTAACAAGTTTGGGAATATTTCAAATAAAAAAGGAAAAATGAAATAAAACCAATAGGCCGACATCAGTTATACAGCACTATTGTGGCTGCTGTGTGTCAAATAACCCAAAGGTTGTGTCAGACTTTTTTCCATGTTTTGTGTGCGTCTTGCTCCCCATGTACCTTCCCCATGTACCTTCCTATGCCCATATTTGGTTAGTTTCCTGTTCCTGTCCTGATTATGTTGCTTTGATTCCAGGTGTTCCCCGTTTTACTTCCATTGATCCCAGGTGTGTCTCGTCCTCTCCTCATCCTGTCATGTGTTTAAATAGTGTTCCCTGTTTTTAGTTGGGCATCCGGTATTGTACATGTCTACCCGTGTGATGTGTGTTTTCCGTGGTCCCTGGCTGGCATTAAAACTTTTAGAATTCTACTCCTCATCTGTTCGCGCCTTCGTCACCGTGCGCCACACAGTAGCACAACGTGACAGGAATAGAGGATTCTAACCTTTGTGTCATGAAATGGCTTTATTCTTCATTTATATTTGTAAAAGTTTTTTTTTTTTGTAAAGCATAATTATAACTGTAAAGATCGAAAACCTAATAAGATGGTTCTCTTGTGTTCAAAATATGAAACAGTAGCTAGTATGCTACAATGGGTGCAAGGGTGTCCTGGCTGCAAAGGTAAATAAATTGTTGCCTGTGAGATCCTGAAGTGTAATACAGTATATGACATGGATTATGGTGGAATGGTGGGGCTTTGCAAATTTAAAAATGGGTCATGGAAAACACCCAGTGTAAAGTTTTGGCCTTAATGGAAAGTACTGAGAGTGCTGACAGCACAGAGCAAGTAAGACCTCATATATTGTCTCATCTTCTCTAAGAGGGAACTGGCTGGTGACCTCCTTCCCATTTGCAGTGACCCCCCAAAAAATAGGTCTTACAAAGCCCTCAGCACCTGGCAGAGGGACTCAAAAATAAATGGACTGCTTATGAGCTATACCTACAGGGCTGTAGGGAAGCGGCACCCGTTGGACTAAAATAGAGCGAACTAATCCTCCAGTTTTCTGCAAGAGTGGGTATGGCTGCCCCCCCCCAGCTCAAATGCCAAGAATTTTACTGTGTCTGTGTCCAGAATAAACTCTCTTGTTCTCTGCACCAGCTTGGAGATAACACAAACAATGTGAGAAATGTTGAGGCGAGCATCCTCTTTGGAATTTGCGGAGGTGGTGATTTTTTTAAATTCTTTTTTTCAGGAGTTATGGTTCATACATGCTGATCTGGGGGTGAGGATGTAGGGCACAGTGTTAGGCAGTAATTATCAGAAGTAACTATATAAATTTTTTCAGTAAATTGTGTAACTAAATACTAATAAGATTTCAGTAATAATATTAGTTACCATTCATAAAACAGCTCATTACTTAATTACTTTTGATGCCTCAACCCCTACTGATTTGAAATCCAATAATTCCTAGATTTATTTAAATAATTTTCAAGACTCGCACAGGCGCATGAAGTCACCAGTGCATCAGGAAAGCTTGGAATATGGAAAAACTTACATTTAGGGGATGGAAATATTGCGTTACGCTGATTTTGTCAGGAGAAGAGGTGATCTGAATACAGATGTGTAAGCTGTGGCATTACTTTACTCTGGCATTACATGGCTTGCCCACCCACATCCCTCTGATCCCGATATGAATTATATTACTATAATTAAAAATCTTATGAAATTACGTGATTTCTTTTGATAAAATACTTCATGAAATATAATCATAAATGGGTAACAGAGAAATTATAGCTACAATAGCTTCAAGCTACACATGACAATTAATACAACACTTTTACTTAAATGTCACTATCAATCACCACTGAGTGTTTGTAATAACTTCTGACTGTGATTCAATGTAGATTTTGGTCAAATGATGAGGCAGAAATATATTGTTAGTAACATTTTAGAAGAATCTTATGGGGAAGATAGGCTACACAATTACAACTTCTGTGGGGTGTGAAGGAAAAGTAATGTAACTAGTAGTGTAACTAATTACTGTTGCCAGAAAGTAATATGTAAAGTAATAATGTTACTTTTGAAAGAAGTAACTAGTAACATTTTTGGAGTAACAAGCCCAACACTGGTAGGGCAGCACTGTTTCCCAAAGGCCCGAATTATGGCTACTCTGAACCTGTGCGATACCCTCCCTCATGAGAGGCGATCAAAATTTCTGACATGTCAGAAATTCATCCGACCGTCTGATTGCTGCTCGGGAGAGGCTAATCGCTTCTCGTTACCCCCTGTACACTGCACGTCAAAAGACGTAAGACAAAGCTGAAATTCGGCCCGACTCAAAAAAAAAAGTCGCACAAGTCAGAATTTGGCTCAAAATCGGCGAAAATCGCACAGTGTATACCCGGCCTAACAGCGTATAGTGTACTAACTAAGAACTGTTACATTTGTTACACTACTTATTCTTCTTTATTAATGTTAGTTCATACAAATGCAACTGTTCATTGTTAGTACATGTTAGCTTAGGTCCATTAAATAATATCAACAGATTACATTTTTTATTTTAATAATGTATTTGTGGTTAAAATTTATTTTAAGTTGTCCTTGTTTTATTGTAATTATACATTTCACTACTGAGTAATATTATTAACAACATGTACTTTGCACGCATTATTCGTAATTCACGTTATTTCTATAGTATGTATATGTAATGTGTGTAACAAGGGCAGATTAAAATAATGTGTTACTGTATTAGTAAATGTTGAAATTAACTAAGATGAATATATGCTATTTTTCATTGTTCATGTTAATTAAGTTAACTAATGTTAGTCGTTGGAACCTTATTGAAGAGTTTCAAAAGGTGATGTAGCATGTGGTGCATGTGAAGTTAACTGATACTGATAATAGTGACAGAGACATGGATGATGGCTGTTTGGAAACAGCACAGCCCTGTGTGGAACTATTTTCAGTTTAATTATGAAAATGGAAAAAGCAAATGCATTATCATAGCTAGGCCTGTCATGATAACAACTTTTTTGTGTGTGATATATTACCCCAGAAATAATTGCGATAAGCGATATTATTGTCATTTTAAAGACCATTTTATGCCACTGAATATATAATCATAATGTAACAGCATAATAATGCAAGAAGGCCTACACACTTCCAAATGACAGCAAACGTTTAATTCTTAAGAATATTTAGATCATGGAAATGATCAAAATATTAGATATCTTAAAAAACCTGAATAAATAGTAAATAAACATTTTCTAACAAAAAGTGCAAAGTAACAAGTAGAAAAAAAAAAAAAAAGTTATGGAGATTTTTTCATCTACAGATTTTCCCATGACCTTCTTTTCTCTGTAAATTAAGGGTGCACACTATTGCTGAAAAACACAATCACTACTCAGCAGTCAGATGTCCGTATGCACAAAGGCACAGATCCCTAAACAAGGCCATATCTGCAGATTAAACTTTGTTTGTAGAAGTATTTTTTAAATTTGAACTAGCACCTCATGACTACACCACGTTATGTACGAGAAGCTGCAAAAGACACAGGCGCAAGTGGAATGTACAAAACATGGTGACATAAATTTTTAAGTAAATATAATGGGCGATATATTGCGTCACCAAAAATTATTGCGGTAACATATATTGTACGATAAGTCGATATATTGATTATTGCGACAGGCCTAATCATAGCCATTCATATGATGGTGTTAAAATGAAAGGAACAAATCCCACAAACCTAATTGTTCAAACTAGCGATTACCGCAAAACGCACACATTATTCATGACTAAAGATGTGGAAAAGAAGAGTACCATCGAAAATGCAGCTTGTGCTAATAGCTCTCAGTGTGAGAAACAGCAGACTTTGACACTGAGTTTCCATAGATCTGAGGTTTGGATGAAAGACATATAGGCCTAAGAAACTAGAAAATTTGCTTGGAAATTTTGTTTGTTAATTGCCAAAGTTTAAAACTTTACATTTTGCTCTTAACCCCAAGTTCATCATGTACCGCTTCACAATTCAGTTTTCAGACCATGAAAAGCAAATGCAAAAATACAAATTTGAAACCATTCCTTCATTTTTTTGTATACTTTATAAATAGATACGCTTGCTATATTGTGACTTCAAAATCAATAATTTGAATAAAAAAATAAAAAAACAATCTACCCCCCTAAAATTATTCCTAAATGTGCATGCATTTTAAGCATTTAAATTATATAAATTAGACAGCGGCCACGCCCCCGTGCTAAAAAGGGGGGGGGGGGGGGATGATTGAAAATCGGTTTGATTTAATTTATTCATATAATTGATTCTGAAGTCAAGATTGAGCAAAAGTAAAAATGAAAAATGGGGAGAAAATGGCAAATATTCATTGATGATATTACGAAAAAAAACAAGAAAAATACAAGTCTGGTTTCAATTTTCTGCTATTTGCATTGTAGGGTCTGGAAACTGAATTGTGAAGCTTTACATGGACCTTCATTACTCAATTAAATCCATTACTGTGCTGAAAAGGAAAAAAGGCAACACAGCAAGTGAAGGAAATCTTATTTCTTATTGTTTTTATGCACAAGTATACTGAATCTAAGTAAACTGCAAATATTCAAGTGTTTCTTCTTACTGTAAATGTAGGCTACTAAACAGTCTGCTTAAATATAATGGTTTAGGAAGTGTTCTGTTAATTACTAAACTATAATTACTCAAACTAAAAACAATACAAAAACTTAAATCAAAGCTGCCTAAAATCTAAAAAATATAAATACAACTCATTTGAAAATGCTAAACTTTAATAATGTTGGTTAACACAGGATCAGATTCATTATATGATCATTTATTAAATATCATTATATAGAATATGTCCGACTTCTCCTGTAGCATGGCACAAGTTCTGACAGGTTCAGGGCTTGTCATCAGCTTACAATAGCAATCCTGATAAAGATTTAAATTGTCAATTGAGGAAACTTTTATGTCATAACCGTTGTGTATAAACCAATCTGCTTACTAATGAGGACTTAGAAACAATTGAAATATATTTATCTGCTCTTCTTTCACTGGGAAAGAAAAAAAGAAAGTACATAGGGTATTGAATTAGTGGAACAGATCTCTATCTTAAGGTTTTCACTGCCATCCCTTCATTGGACAGTAGAACAGAGATTTTTTTTATCCCAAACAGATGGAGAGGAGAATTTGTATTAAGGCAAGGAGCTTGTAGTTCCCATGTACCATCAGTGCTGACCACCATGCCAGAGTTCCAGTGCAGAATTTGCATTGGATGATGCCAGATAAGATGGTAGTTATTAAGCTTGTTGGCATGACCCTACGCCAACAACTTGGCATCCCTTCCAGCACTGTAAGTTCTTTATTCATTCAAACCAGCATGCATTTTGAGCATCCTGCAGTTATATTCTCATGGTAGATGTAAAGGTAATGGAAACAACTTAACAACCAGCCCCCCTGTTGTAAAAATGAATCAAATTAGTTTTGTGTTCTTCTCTTTCCTGCTGGACAGTGATGATTGGCCCTCCATGTGGATTATTTTAAGAATTGCCATCCTTCGTGGATGCATCCCTCCCCCTTTTATTTCCTGAAGAACTTGGAAAACATATGCAGATTTAAACAGTTCCTTCCACTTTCCATTGAATGATTGTACTTGGGGAACTTGTGGAGACATCCAAAAAGTCCACTGCAGCTTATTAAGGGTGGCTTGTGAAAACAAATACACAGAAAACATGAAGATAAGACTTTTGAACATAGATTCACTGGGCTTGATTAAAGTTGTTCTTAGTATGTCCTCAAATAAATATTTGAACATTTCGGCAGTGTGATACACAAATTATGTTTCATGGTTTCTAGACATGGCTCAAAGAGAAGATGGTTCAACTGAGTATTAAAATAAGTATAAAAAAATATAAATATTTCATGATAATATATATATATATATATATATATATATATATATATATATATATTTAAACTTTACAAGAATGTTTCATCAGTCACTGCACAAGCTAACAAACTAACAATGAACAATGTGTTATAAGCCTTCATTAATTTTTATTAATGTCATTAAACTTCAATTTTAAAAACGTTTTAGTAAATGTTGAAAAATAACTTATTAGTATTATTCATTGTTTGTTCATTTTAAATAAAGTTGACAAACCTTATTGTGAAGTGCAACTATATATTAAAAATGTTTATTTTGCTCCATCATCCAGACGCACTGGCTCTGCAAGTGGATGGGAGAGTACACTAATCTTCTGTGTTTAGATAAGAAAGGACACTATGTGCAGGACTCTAGTGCCACTTTGCTTGGTGGGGTTATCCTCCATTATGACAAAACAGGCTGTGTTTTTCAGGGAAAGCAAGAATCCTTCACCTCTGGAAGGGAAAAGCCCATCTCTTTCTTACTGTTCACCTGATGTTATTCCACTTCTGTAGAACCTGCTGAGATACTAGCTTCAAAGAGATCACCACTGAGGTTAAGCAGCAAGCTCTTAAAGGGGTCATATGATGCAATTTCAAGTTTTCCTTTCTCTTTGGAGTGTTACAAGCTGATTGTGCATAGATAAGATCCCTGAAGTTGCAAAGACAAAGTCTTAACCAAAGAGATATTCTTTATCAAAGTTAAGACTCTGCCACGCCCCCCTAAAACGGCTCGTTCTAACACGCCCCCACATATCTACCTCACTATGTGGAAATATTTGCATAATGTGGCCCAAATGCGCACGCAAAGAAAGAAGGCGTGGTTTCAGTAACTGCAGTTAGTGTTGAAGCAGCCATGTCAGGGAGACGCTGTGTGTTTCTAGGCGAAAACAGCAATGCATTTTATGGACGACCGTTTCATGAACCTAGGAGAGGAGGTCACAAAATGATGATATTTAAAAAAGCATCATATGACCCCTTTAAGAAGTGTTGACAAGTGGAAAATTAAGAGTGTTTTTGTTATTATCTGCTGTTCAGTCTCGCTATTTATTGCTGTGGTATATTCAATTTTAACCATGCATTTTGTGCCTTAGTTCAGATTTATTTTTAATGAATGCTGAAACACCTCCCAGATGTCTAAGAAGCTTTAAACTCTGACTGTTTAAACACTTTGAATTGGTTACTTTTAGTAAGGTGATTGTGTAAGGAATAAATGACCATTTAAAAATTATTGCACACTCTGGGCCTCATTTATCAATCTAATGTAGAAACGAGCGCAGATCTGTGCGCACAAATCAACTTACGACAGCGTTCACGTGTGATTTATGAAACATTCGTATGCCGCCGATCTCATCGTACGCTAACTCAAAAACTTGCGTACACGAGCTGAGACCAGACGTGAGATTTGATCGTAGCCACCGCTCACGTCCATATTGATCAATTCCAAATTTTGCGTTGAAACGACCGTACGCTCAATTTTCTGTCGTACGTTCGTTTCGTAAATGAGGCCCTCTATGTCTAGCTGACATTCATTTATCTGACATAATTTTCAGTACTTCAATGACCCAGAGTCAATAATTCTGCAAAACATTCTAAAGACCAGTTCAAAAGACTCACACAAGGCTGTTTCTATGCAGTTACTAGATAAAGAGAGAGAGAGAGAGAGAGAGAGAGAGAGCAATGCTAGATGAAGAGAGAGACTATATGGAGTCAGTATAATTCTCAATATAAATATATTCATGATCCAGAAATGTGTAACCTAATTCACATTTACAAATTTAAGTGAATACTTTCACAAAATATACCACATTATGATAAAGAGCCTCAAATCACTGCTTCTGATTATATAGCGTTAAGCTGGGCCTGTTATGTTTGGTTGAATTAAACAACAACAACAACAACAGCACACATTTGGTTTGCTAGAGGAGCATAATTGTAAAACAGACAAGAAAAAACACAAACAAATTCAAGGTGAGCAGCACATATATAATAATTTGAAAATGCAGATTCATCAATCAATTAGCAAATGTAAAAAACAAAACAAAACTCCATCTTCCAAACTATGCCTTACACTTTGAGGAACCTATAATAGTGATTTATATTTTAGAGGGGTCAGGATGGATTTCACAGGAAATTGTATACATACCTCATTCATATATATACCAGGGTCAGAAATCAACTTTTACATTAAATATTTGCCCTCAGGAATTGATTTCCAGGGTAATTTTTTGCCTTAGTAATGATAATTTCTATAATTACCTTATTAAATGTGTCTGTGTCATCTTTATGTCAAATACCGAAATGTAACCATTTACTTTAATCAATCAGAATACTATAGACTGTTAGCAATAAAAATGTATCAACATCAACAAAAGTTATCCTTTGCCACTGCATTCATGCTCTTGTGTGTGATTGGTTATAATGCTTAACGCTGCAAAAAAAAAAAAAAAAATTAATTCTTCAATGTAGGGGGAAAAAATCTAAATGCCTCACTTTAATTGTGGCAGCCATATTTATTTATTTTTATTTTTTCACAGGGACATGCCCCCTTATCCTGAACTTGGAAGGCATTTTATTCATTTTGGAATAATTTTTCTGACCCTGCAATACACAGACCTAGTATAGCCACGCCCCCTCACATTGATTGGCAGCTTTCCATGCAGACGTCGAAAATTCAAATGCAAAAGGAATTGCGATTCCATTTGAGTTTTGGCAGGTTACACGCGCGACGCAGCGAGAGTGAAAAAGCAGACGTGGTAATTAATATTGCTATTTAAATATGACAGGCTCGTAACTCCTAAGACATGGGAAATACAGTTGCAAATGGACTTTGCTTTTTCATTTGAAATTTGGCAGTCACTGTGCGTTCGCGAAAGCGAAAATGCAAACGCTAATGCAGGATTTGCAATTGCATTTGGATTATGTCACAATTTATGCGTCCACATATTGAAAACGCAATTGAAAATACAATTTGCTATTCTATTTGAAAATTGTCCGGAATATCGTTCCATACACTACTTTTCTGTAGGAAAATGTCTAGAATTGTAAACTTATCGTTGATACTTAAACATACTTCGTATGTATCTAGTGCTAATCATAACATATACCTTGTATTTCTCTCATGATGTTACTGGTGCTATTTGTTTCAATACACTTATTTTATAAGTTGCCCCCTCTCATATTGTGCAGGAAATTATATGGTAATGGTTTTTATTGGATAGGACAGTGTTCCTTTTGACAAACACTGAAGCACTACACTGTAAGTCGATGAGCTAGTGCCTTATACCTTGAATGATTTACAGAAATAAATTATATTGGACTGCTTATGAGGTCTTAAAATCTTTTGGTTTAAAAAAATTAAAAAACGAAATAATAATAATAAAATAAAAAACTGATGTATGCTAACAAAAGTTGTTCATTTAATCTTCTGTTAAAGGTGCAATATGTAAGATTATTTTTATTAAAATATCCAAAAACCACTAGAACAGTGTTATATTTTGCTGACTTGTTTACTTACATTATTCCAAATGTTTCGATGAATGTTTAAATCCAGAGAAATAAGCAATTTTAACTAGTGACACGGACCGTGTCCATAGTGTCATTGTGTCGCCTGCCAATGATGTCATACACCCTCGATTTAAGGTTTTGTTTTGTAGAAAACATGGAAACACCAAAGACGCTTTAATATGTTGTGCGTTTTATTAGACAGGTGACGACTGTACAGAGTAGCATAACAACAGAACTTTCAAACGTATCTAGTATGATAAAACAGCGCTGCTTTACCCCACATACACACGACCGGAAGGAGCGGAAGCGCTAAAGTGTGGCATAATAAAAGATCCGCTGCTTTCGAGCCGTGTGTCACTCTTGTTTCTCATTAGCAGTTGCTTCAGCGGCCTCGTTTCGCTTCGATGGCTTTCTGCCTCACTCTGCTTCATACTACGATTTTAAAGAGGTCATCGGATTCAAAATTCACTTTACATGTTGTTTGAACATAAATGTGTGTTGGAATTGTGTGTACACATCCACCCTATAATGATAAAAATTATGTTTTTTTAAAATCCCCTTTCTCAAATCAGGCTGTTCTGAGAGTCCTGTCAGAATGATGTAGTTCTGCACAGGCCCCTCCCACTATAGTTGATTGACAAGGCCGTCTTACCTTAGACCCGTCCTGGGTGAGCTGTGAGCTGTCCGCCATTGTTTTGACCCCAGTGCAGGGGAAGACAAGAATGTCTCCGATTAAGCGATTGAGGTGTTTTGTTGTTGGATGTAATAATGAACATAGCAGTCTTTATTTATTCCCGACATCTGAGCTGCTGAAGATGCAGAGGATTAACGTTCCTTTCGTTTTTGAAGGGAATGCGTCCCCGATCTACCTTAACGTGTCTATGTTCATGCAAAACATTGGTGATCCAGCTTCACCTACAGATGAAATGAGTATAAGGGTCTTTTTATGAATCTTTGCAAATTGCCTTTACTAAAAATGTGCTGCTAGTTAGTTTACAGTCTGCTCTTCACTCCACGGAAGAGAGGGGCGGGGTGAGCAGAGCTCATTAGCATTTAAAGCGACATGCAAGAAAATAGCTTGATATGAACAGAGCTGATTTTGACAAGGTAAATAGGGTGTTTTTTACACTACTATTGAGAGATTTTAACCAAAGTATGTTATAGACTTTTCATTAAGACCCTAAAGAATCATATCAACTTGTGGAAAATGGACATCCGATGACCCCTTTAATAAATCTTTAATACATTAGCTCATCCATGAACATGATTTCTGCCTGAGTGGGGATTAAGATGACAACTCCCATGACTCCACACACAGTCACGGCGTCATCAAACTACGCCTTTGTTTCTTTGTTTGTTTTGAATACGCGCCCTCTAGCGGTGAAAACTTACATATTGTACCTTTAATGCATCAGGAGTATTAAAAACATTTAGTACTAGGAATACGCAGTTTGTACTAATGCAGTTGATGTCCCGTTCCAATTGCATGTAAACTACTGACATCTGGTGGTCATACAAAGGAAGAGAAAACATAATTATAATGCTGCATAAAAAGTAAATGAAGATGTTCAATAGATTTAATAAAGAGAGCCATTCACTAACTATTTTAACTTAACATTGTGATTTACTTTCTGTTAGGTGTCATTGTCACTTGGTATTTTGGACCCGATGTTTTACATGTACACGAATAAAGAAGTATTTCGAGGTATTATTTGCAGCTTTGTTTTTTTTCCAAGTGACAAAAGTCATAGGTGTCTTCAAATCATTCATGAAGGCTGAACAAACATATGACCTAAACCTTAAACATACACAGTATACAGGTGCATCTCAATAAATTAGAATGTCATGGAAAAGTTCATTTATTTCAGTAATTCAACTCAAATTGTGAAACTCGTGTATTAAATAAATTCAATGCACACAGACTGAAGTAGTTTAAGTCTTTGGTTCTTTTAATTGTGATGATTTTGGCTCACATTTAACAAAAACCCACCAATTCACTATCTCAACAAATTAGAATACTTCATAAGACCAATAAAAAAAACATTTTTAGTGAATTGTTGGCCTTCTGGAAAGTATGTTAATTTACTGTACATGTACTCAATACTTGGTAGGGGCTCCTTTTGCATGAATTACTGCATCAGTGCGGCGTGGCATGGAGACAATCAGCCTGTGGCACTGCTGAGGTGGTATGGAAGCCCAGGTTGGCATTTTTATCAGGCTCCTTTGTTTAAGTTCACTAATTTTACTCTAATGGCAATGTATATGTCCTTTTCTGTGCAATTAAAGTGAAATAACTGACCATAAATATAGCAGCCTGATAAAAAAATGCTGATTTTAGAAGAAAATTAGAGGCTTTTGCATCTGAACTCTTCATATATTTATATATATATATATCGGGCCTAAAATTAACACTCGCCAAGTGCCAAATGCGGTAAAAATCGGCATTGGCGAGTATATGTAACTGTGTCAGTCGCCAGTTGGCGGGTAAAACTTTTACGAAATATAACAAATGCAATGTAGTAAGAACAACAGTCAGTTTTTTAAAGAGATTTGCTGTTTCTGACGTAAGCAAATACAATAATCTTTTCCGAAGACAAGATCATCGTGATTAGCTGTTCAGAAGCGAAAAGAGCGAACCAAATAATAGGATACAAATGGCTGATAAGGTCAGAGCAGTGTGATGGCCCGCTTGTCCCTAGACACGGTTCTAATAACTTTTACCTGAGAAGATATTGCTGCTTCATTTCGGAAGATTAACTTTTCCCTTCTATTTTCTTCATAACCCGAGAATGTGGCGACATATACCTGGAGTTACGCCACCTAAACGGTGCAGACAAGTAGACTACATTCAGCTGTACACAAACGCTGAGCCGCTTCAGACAGCTCACCAGTAGTGCTTCAACGGACGAAAACACACACAATTATGTCAAAATATGCGGTTTTGGCAAGATACCTCGTAAACGTAGTCTTACATGAGTTGTAAAGTCTTAAATGATCGTAAGGAGTTTGGAGAAAATAGGAAATGTGTCAGAGCCATCAGGTTTTAAAGAGACAGCGCTGCTTTTAAAGTAAAACCTGTTAAAGTCTGTGATTGATGTAAATCAAAGAACAAAAGAAAAAGAGAACTCACTCGACTGCTCTAGTCGCTGATTAACTTTTTTAGCTTGAATAAAGATTAATCTGATTAGTTTATGCATATACAATTTATAGTTTATGTGAAAATTGTTTTAAAATCACTTAATATTTCAGAGCCTATTAAATGTTAAAAATAATGGCTTTCAATTATACTGTAATGTTGATTGGCTGTAATTAATAGGTCAAATTGAGGGAAAATGCATTTAATAGAGACACCAGTAGCAGTATTGGTATCAATTATTCATTAATAATAGGCTACTTAGTAAAAAGATGCCATTAAAAACATATTTAAAATATAATATCTTTATGTTGTTTCTACATTAATTTGGAGGTTCAATGTGAAATTATGACAATATAAAAATGTGATTAATCACGATTAACTACAGAAAAATTTATGATTTTTTTTTTAATTGATTGAAAGACAGCACTAATGTTAAACTTTTATAGATTTTAGATTTCAATTTCATTTCAAATGTTATAGGTCCCCCCAGAAAGAGATCGGGATGGCCCCCACCCCCTTGGCCCCCAAATGAAGCTAATTGAATAGCACTGCTTTAATGCGTTAACATGGGTACGGAAAAAATATGCACCACATAAATCCGTGTATCGTTCGATCATTCGTTTTTTGATTTAATATTGAAAGTAGAAAAAATTCGAAAACGGCTCCTTTTTCGTTTTTTCGTTTTTTTCCAAAAACCGAAAAATGAAAATTCGTCTTAAATTTTAAATCTAGCCCTGTCTAGACTCTGCCCCAGTATGAGTTGTGTTGAGCTATTCATAAGCCAGTTTGTTTGACAAAAAAAGATTAAATGTAGTTGCAATAAATGTGTTAAGAATCCATACAACTGCAGCAGCAGAGGACTATTATTCTGCTGCGTGTTACTGTGAAAGAGCTGATGATGGCATGGTTTGATCTTCGGCTGACCAATCAGCAGAAAGGGGTGTTTAATTCCCGCCCACGTGTAGAAATCCAATATTCAAGCTGTTTATTCATTTTTCCACCCATGAATGAAAAACGAAAATTTAAGATGAATTTTCGTTTTTCAGTTTTTGGGGGAAAAAAAAAAACGAAAAAGGAGCCGTTTTCTCAATTTTCTACTTTCAATATTAAATAAAAAAACGAATGATCGAATGATACACGGATTCACATACACACTGCAAACGGAGTATGTGTGAAACAGGCATAACACGATGGCCTGCTCCGTTTGCCGAAAACATGAAAAAGGATAAGAATCTCAACGTTTTTTAGGGACAAAAAAAAGGATAAATCAATAAATCTGTTTTTTTTTCTTTTTTCTTGTAAGTAAAGTAAAGGACACATTAAAAACTTTGTAAATATGTTTAGTCATTGTAGTAGTAATAACTGCCTGTTTTTGTAAAAAGAGTTTCTAGGCCAGTAAAAAAAAATTTTTGGCCGGTAAATGTTATCACGTCACTGGCCATTGGCAGGTGTGGCAAAAAGTTAGTTTTAGGCCCTATATATATATATATATATATATATATATATATGTGTGTGTGTGTGTGTGTGTGTGTGTAAAAACATGCTGCACACGTAATTAGTGATGCACCAATTAAATATTTGGAATTACTCCCCTCAGTATGTTCTTCTCAAACTGTATCTGATGAAGTACAGTACACAGACAGAATAAAGAGTTTATATTATTGTATCTGAATATCTTTATATTTATGTATTTATTAAATAAATGTTTTGTCTTTACAAAAGAGACAAAAATAAGAGTACATAAATTACATGGCAAATAAATATTGCACGTAGATATTTAGATGTCATACAAAGAATTTGATCATCCATATTACTTGATTTGAGCTCAGCTTAAATAAGCAATTCAAAGCTATTAAATTAAGAAGAATAAGAATCTTAAACTGAAAAGGCTATGGGAAAAATGAATAGTTTTTTATTTTTAATGCACATCAAAATCACTCCATTATTAGATAGGCATCCTACAAAACTTATCACACTGCTCTGCTTTGTATATTTGTCTCGTAACAGTGAGCCTAACTCCGCAACATGGAGTGGTACCATTCAGAATTCTTTCCATGTTACTCATGAGTATCAAGAGGAATATTTTCCTTTAAAAATCTCACAGAATCATTAATGTGCCTAGAAACTTTGAGGATTATGGCTAAAATAAAACTGAGTCTACAAACAGGTAACAATTCTGAACTGCTGTCAGCCTCTGATCTGACACGCAAGTCACACTTGCAATGCGAATAATCTCATAAGCATAAAGAACATATTTTTAATATCATTACGGGAGAAAAGTGGTTGCACCAAATTCAAGTCTGTGGGCCAACACCTAATAGTGCCTTTAGTACTTTACTACTATGACATTTTCATAATGCAAATAATCTCAATTTGCCTACTTTTTAAAAACACTGAATTTGCTTTTTTCAATCTACACTCCTGCAAACTAAAGGTCAGTATTTTGAGTATTTGTGTTTTCCCTCTGTGGCCCTTTTGATGCCTTTGATGTAAATCAGTATTCAAATATTTGAGTAGAAAAAGGCACTGAGATTTCCATAAGAACCCAATGACCCTGATCTGTTAAAGTTTGAAAAACTATAAAAATGGCTGGTTGCTTTGTCACAATTGTGCATTCAGATGGTGAGCCTTTCTTATTCCATAGTGATTTATATAAACTGCATGTTTATATATGTGTCTAAACTTATTGAGAGGTTGTGCTTTGCGTTCTTTCATAGGACTTTTGTGTGTTTGTTTTTACAGTGCACTAAAACAGTGGTTATTAGAATATAAATTTCCCTATATCATTCGGGCTGGCAAAACAATATGCCAAGACAATAAACTGATGTGCCGAAACCTTTGGAAAGGGTTATACTGAAACACAGTGTGTGATGTTTATACAAGTACTATTCAGTGAATAAGTCATATGAAACAGTCATATTAATACATGGGGATAGTTCACCCAAAATGCAAATTCTGCCATCATTCACTCACCTTGTCATTCCAAACTTTTATGCATTTTTTTTTGTGGAAGACAAAAGAATACGCAAAAGGTCTGATGCTTTGGACCCACTTTAACTGTATGGACAAAACTGTTGGAAATCTTACTTTGTTTTCCACAGAAGGAGTGTCCTATAAAATAATTACATTTCATTTTTAGGTGAACTATTCCTTTAAGCTCATAAAACCTTCTAAGATGTCTGTTATATAAGATACAGTGGAAACTAGTCCATGACTCGTACATTTCCCAAATGATACTTGATACACCCCACCATCCTTAATGACACATGAAGATCAAAGAGGACAATTGCAGGATTCAATAACTGTTGCAAATGTTGAGATATCCTCTGCCTAGCTTTAAAAGAGGCTGTTTTTTTTATATAATATGGATTTTCCACAAATAAAGGTCAGACTCCTTAAAGGGATAGTTCACCCAAAATGAAAAATCTGTCATTTATTACTCTCCCTCATGTCGTTCCAAACCCGTAAGACCTTCGTTCATCTTCGGAACACAAATTAAGATATGTTTGATGAAATGTGAGCGCTCTCAGATCCTGCATAGACAGCGACGCAACTGTAATGTTCCCAGGTCCAGAAACGTAGTAAGGACATCGGTAAAATGGTCCATGTGACAGTGGCTCAACTTCAGTTTTGCGAAGCTACGAGAATACTTTTTGAGCGCAAAGAAAACAAAAATAACATAATTTTTAAGAGTTACGTCTTGTGCCATTTTAGAGAGTATCACAATGCATACGCACGCTTTCCCAAGTGTAAACCACGCTGATTACGCAGATTACGTTCATGTGCGCGCTTTCTCTCCCAAACGTAAAAACCGCTGATTACGTCGATTACGCTCTTGGGTACTCTCCAAAATGGTGGAAGACGTAACTTCACAAAACTGAAGTTGAGCCACTGATGTCACATGGACTGTTTTACCGAAAATCCTTACTACGTTTCTGGACCTGGGAACATTACAGTTGCGTTTTCACATTTCACATCTCAACAAAAATATCTTAATTTGTGTTCCGAAGAGGAACGAAGGTCTTGGAATGACATGAGGGTCAGTAATTAATGACAGAATTTTCATTTTGGGGTGAACTAACCCTTTAAGATTAAGATTAGAAATAATTGGCAAATCACATAATATGGTAGATGAAAGACAATCTCATTGTTACGTGACCAAATTTGAGTTGTCTCATTCGTTGTTGTTGCTCTTGCTTTCAAGATCTTTGCATTGGATGTTGCCTCCATTAAAGTCAGTGCCCGGCATCTGAACTCCATGCTTGTTTACACACCAGCAGATGCCTCTCTTGCGCCCCCTGGAGGGTTTACACTGCGACATAAAACCAAAAATTGACAACACAAAGTAAGCAATGTAACTTGACCCTGCCCTCAGCCAAGAGCCATATGTTTATAGGAAAGAAAACTTTCCGACAGCTAAGCTTGCCAGTAGCTGACATCTATAAACATGCTGAAGTGCAGAACTAACCTGTTTGCGCTTGAAGAAGCCTTTCTTATCACAGTTAGGCAGGTACAGTGAAAGAGCCATGATTCTGGAGGTGTCCTTCATCCTCTGGATGATTCCATCCAGCTTTCTTCGGCATGGACCAGTCTAGAAAATGTGTTAGGTATTAATATAAACATTATAACATATAAACAATATAAACAGAATCAGCATAAAATCATTAGTGTTTTTCACTATCATCAGATGGACATTGATGAACAAACTTACAATGTCAGACTGATATTTGTCCTTTCTGAAGAGTGGGGATTCAACATTGCCCCTGATCCTGAGTTTAGCCTCCAGTCTCTTCTGATCATTTCGCATGGCCTGAGCCTTCTTGCTGTTAATGTGGTCTCGTTGGAATAATGGAACTTTGGCCTGGGGAAGCAGATCCTCTGTTACCTCTGCAACGTGGGCGTCTTCATGTGACTCCCGATCTGAAAAGAAGACAATAGTCAGATGCAATGGCATAACTGAGATCCATGTAACAAATACACCAGGGTTACTTGCACTGTCAAGACACCTGTATGTCAATCATGTATGTCTTTTATCCAAAGCGACTTACAAATGAGGACAATGGAAGCAATAAAAATCAGCAAAAGAGCAATGATATACAAGTGCTATAACAAGTCTCAGTTAGCTTAATGCAGTACACGTAGCAAGGTTTTTTTTTAAATAATATAATAAATAAAAAAGAAAACAGATAGAATAGAAAAAGAATAGAGCAAGCTAATGTTAATATAGACTCACCATAGAAACTATAGAAAAGTTATTCAAATTCAGAAATAGCAAAAGCCAGGTATTTCTGAATAAACAGTCTGTAAAAACCTATCATGGAAGTTTTCGAAGCTACATTTTCACTTGTCAAAGAATCAAATCAACCATGACAATAAGCTGTAAACAGTTTGAACCACCGACTCGATTTTTTAAATTCAAAGCAGAGATGCCAGATGCCATCTTCAATTTGCCTAGTCTATACCCTCTTCCTTTCTCTCACACGTCACTGCATTGCCCAGCTGTACAGTGAGTAATCAGATTCAACAGCTTGACCCATTCCTTGCCCCTTCTGCATCTTCAATGGAAAAGCTAAGCTGCCAGGTCATAACAGATGAGCAAATCTCTCAAGCCATTTGTGATGACATCACTGACAAATCAGAGAAAAAAAAATCAGCAAATCTTGGAAATCATTAAATAAATCAACATTGTGTTTCCGCTTCTTTCTTAATCTGTTATTTTATCATCTGCCATCCATTAGTTAACTGAATCTTTCATTTGGGGGATATTGCGTTTTATTTTAGTGATGTTACAATACCCCCCTTCCTAATTGGGGGGTATTGTTCTGGGAATGCATGCTAATCTGAGATCTGTGCAGCCCTGAGAGTGGAGGTGTGCTCATTCTTTCTCTCCGCTTTTTTTACATACTGTTAACATGCCTTTTATTACTAAAATCTCATTGTTATAGTACAAAGGTGGAACCAAATGAGTGCATTTACATGTTGAATACGGAGTACCACACATGGCATGCAGGGAAAAAGTTATTGTGGCCATGTATTTAGAAGAAATATCATTCCCACAAATTATTACTATAGTATGTAAAATGTTTTTTTTTTTTTACGTCAATTTAGTTAAATTGCAACCACATCTTATTTATTTTTTTACTTTTTAGAGGATCTAAACTATGTTTTATCAATTTGTGCCCTCAAAACTTGCATTGCCCTTTTACTGTGTGTATGATAAGATACATATATGACTTCTGTTATGGGCAGAGACAATTGGCTAGAAAAATAAGTTTTTAAGAAGAATTTAATATGCAGGCACTAAATTTTCACAACAAAACTGAACTCAATCAAGATGATGTATCTCATCACCACACATAGAAATAAGTTGCAGGAACACGTTCTTAAAGGGGTCATATGATGCGATTTCAAGTTTTCCTTTCTCTTTGGAGTGTTACAAGCTCTTGGTGCATAAAGAAGATCTGTAAAGTTGCAAAGACTAAAGTCTCAAATCCAAAGAGATATTCTTTATAAAAGTTAAGAGTCAACCACGCCTTCATAAAACGGCTCATTCTAACATGCCCCCACATGTCTACGTCACTATGTGGAAATATTAGCATAATGCTGCCCAAATGTGCACGAAAAGAAAGAAGGCGTGGTTTCAGGAACAGCAGTAGTGTTGATTCAGTGAGACGCTGTGTATTTCAGAGCGAAAGCAAAAGCACTTTATTTGGCCTTCCGGAAGTAGATGCAATTAGGAATCATTGGTTAAGATTTATTTACAACAGAACAGCACAACCCAGATGTTCGAATTTGTGCAACGCATTTTATGGACGACAGTTTTTTGAACCTAGAAGAGTACAAAGCTGGCTGTGCACAAAGGCTATTTCTAAAAAAAATATGTTGTAAGTATGTAAGTATGTTTTGTTATTAGTTTAAGTATTTGCTATTGACTGTTCAAATGCGGAGTTTTGCGCAGCGCAGAGTAACGCGTTGTGTGTGTGTGTGTGTGAGGGTAACAGGGTCACATCACAGGAGAGTGAACTGCCAGTCAGAAATCATAGCACGTCAGCTGTCTTAACCGCGGCTTGTGTACTGCACTACTCTGTTGCCCTTTCGGGCTTGAACTGATGGTAAAACTAACGACATTATTAACTGTCTTGATATTTACTTTGAAAGCTGAAGCTCGCGATTACGGTAAGGGGCGTTAAATTTCCGACGTGTACTTGTGGTGTTCGGTCAATCACAATGCACTGGGTTAGCTGGCCAATCAGAGCAGATTGCGCTTGTCAAAGGAGGGGGCTTTGTTGAAAACTAAGTGTTCGAGTGAGGCGGGGCATAGAGGACCTACAATAACGTACAGTATTTGAAAAAATAATGTGTTTTTTGAACATTAAAACATGTCAACATATTCTGTTACACCAGATAAACAAAATAATGATCTTTAAAATAGCATCATATGACCCCTTTAATTTCTATCCACATTCCACAACATATTTTTTTTAATGCCAGACCTATTAATATACAGTATGAATATAGAGCATGAAATAAATTAAAATGTGAAACTGATTCTACATTCATTTATTGAACCAAAGCAACATCATTACTCTTTTTGATACTAGGTGGGTCGGAACTATAGTACTTTTATGTAGCATCGCATCTTTACACAGAATATAGAGGCTGCATAGAGTCTCGTCTGAGCAGTCTTAACTTATTTGTGTAAATATTAGCTTTTATTTTATTTTATTTTATTCAGAATGCTGCCTCATTCTTCCAACTCGTTCTCTGTCAGAACCATTCTCAAGCCTTCCATTCTGGGCTAAATTTGTGACGACTTGCAAAATGAAGATTCAGAGTTAAATCTGCAGCAGCTGTTTTCAGTAAAAGTGATGAGATCGCATATAATCACAGTTTTAAGAGTGCTGACAGCCGAGTTAATCGCTGATTTTTATGGAACTGAAAAGAAAGGCAGAGGAGGCTAAAGCCTGTGAAAGAGTGTGATAAAGAGAATGACAGAGAGAGAGAGAGAGATCTGCTGGTGTGTGGGTGGGGGATTGCTGAGAAGGAATTTGATTTGAATACAAATTCTGTATTCAAATATAAAAACTCATCCAAATTATATAAAATAATCCTACAGATGTTCTGTTATGGATGTCCTGACCTAGATAATTCAGCCTAGATAGATAGACAGATAGATAGATAGATAAAATAGTTTCCCCTATATTCAATCATGTATTACATATAGCCCTACTGCATGTCAATAAGACGTACCTCTAGGCAGTGGCTTGTATACACCTTGTTTCTCATTCATGCAAACTCCTTTGCCGTAAAGTAGAGCGTGCAGCGGCTTTTCCTCCCCGTTTCGAGGTAAGCAGCGCAGTCCCTGTCCACAAGTGCCCGTGTAGACTCCACACGCCTGCCCCTCGGTCAGTGCGCAGGTCAAGCAGCATCCGCAGCCGGGCTCCTTCACCACCTGACACCCCGTCCGCACCGGAGGACACATGGACATCGCCTTCTGATCGCACGGCTCACAGGGAACGTACGAGGCCGAAAAGCCGGGTAGTCCCCATACAAATATCATCAGAGTATACAAACTTATCAGCATTGTACTGTAGAGAACCTATCCACCAGCCTTGAATTAGTAGCCTAGAACCGACGCTTTCTTTCGTTTGAGATGTCGGAGAACGAAGGTGTAGCGTCCGGTTAAAGGAAGAAAGTGTATCACCACTTGGTAGAAGAATCCAATGTTGCATATAACACCTGAGATCTATAAATTAAAAGGCAATGCCCTGAGATGATCAGCGGAATTCGGGGGAAGACCACGAACCTCAAAATACGTGTAATCCACACCTATATATTATAATATATTAAAAATGAAATCAATATGTGCCGATTCTATTAGAGGTTCTGCAGCTTAATCAAGTTCACCCTCGAGAGCTGCTGTCAGTATGAAGCTCTGCTCATGTTAACCGCGTTGAAGGGAGGCGCACTGCACTTCATTTAAAGGTAGCCTACTGGTGTTTCTTGGGCGGATCCCGGAGTGATGCTGTGCAAAAACGTAGCTATTCGGAACAGGTTCAGATTAAACGAAACGCTAACAATAAAACGATATGAGATAATGGAATACTGCAATCTGGCAATCACATATGAAAGTAGTAATTACTGTGACTAATCATTTAACATAAAGTTAAAGCTAGCTATATAAATTTAAAGGCTTTAAAAATATTAAAGATTTCTCTTCAGGCTCACGTCTCTTTTGGGTCCGTGTACGTTTTAATAGTTCGGAAATAACTACAAAGGGCTATTGTTTGATTAAATAATCCACGGCGATTCGTTTTACCTTCATATGTAAATTAGTGAACACTTATTCGCACAAATTCATTTGTCATAGCAAATTTCAGTTTACATTTTAAGATTAAATCAGATTAATTATTAGATTAGCTAATTATCAGATCAAGTTGAAGTATTTTAGTGAGCCTATTTGTTTTAATATGCACATGGTAAAAGGGATAGTTCACCCCAAAATTAAAATTCTGTCATTAATTACTCACCCTCATGTCGTTTCAAACCTGTAAGACCTTCGTTCATCTTCGGAACACAAATTAAGATATTTTTAATGGAATCTGAGAGCTGTCTGACCCTGCATAGACAGCAATACAACTGAAATGTTCCCAAGTCCAGAGACGTAGCAAGGCGATCGGTAAAATAATCCATGACATCAGGGGTTCAACCATAATTTTACGAAGCTACAAGAATACTTTTTGTGCGCAAAAGAGAAAAAAAACTTTATTCAACAATTTGTCTCCTCCACGTCACCCTGTAGCGCCATTTTGGAGAGTATCCGCTGGACCTAATGCTGTTCTGTGTCAGCTGCCTCACCTCATGCCAGATCTGTTTCCTAAAGTCGAAAAAAAGTATTTTTTCACTTTTTTAACATTATAATTTGTGTGTATGTTGCTGTTTGAGCATAAACAATATCTGCAAAGTTAGGAAGCTGAAAGTTCAATGCAAACGGAGATATTGTCTTTTAAAGCTCTGGCAGTTTAATGCCTACAAAAACGGCTGGTAGGGACTACAACAAATTACTTCCCTGGTTCGTGATGTCACAAACCCTGATAAACCCCGCCCTTGGGAAAAGGCAGCAAAGGGCCATGCTGTGCTGCTTTAGAGAAGAGGAAGAGAAAACTAGAGGTGCACATAAAAATTAATATTAAAGATTTCTCTTCAGGCTCACGTCTCTTTTGGGTCCGTGTACGTTTTAATAGTTCGGAAATAACTACAAAGGGCTATTGTTTGATTAAATAATCCACGGCGATTCGTTTTACCTTCATATGTAAATTAGTGAACACTTATTCGCACAAATTCATTTGTCATAGCAAATTTCAGTTTACATTTTAAGATTAAATCAGATTAATTATTAGATTAGCTAATTATCAGATCAAGTTGAAGTATTTTAGTGAGCCTATTTGTTTTAATATGCACATGGTAAAAGGGATAGTTCACCCCAAAATTAAAATTCTGTCATTAATTACTCACCCTCATGTCGTTTCAAACCTGTAAGACCTTCGTTCATCTTCGGAACACAAATTAAGATATTTTTAATGGAATCTGAGAGCTGTCTGACCCTGCATAGACAGCAATACAACTGAAATGTTCCCAAGTCCAGAGACGTAGCAAGGCGATCGGTAAAATAATCCATGACATCAGGGGTTCAACCATAATTTTACGAAGCTACAAGAATACTTTTTGTGCGCAAAAGAGAAAAAAAACTTTATTCAACAATTTGTCTCCTCCACGTCACCCTGTAGCGCCATTTTGGAGAGTATCCGCTGGACCTAATGCTGTTCTGTGTCAGCTGCCTCACCTCATGCCAGATCTGTTTCCTAAAGTCGAAAAAAAGTATTTTTTCACTTTTTTAACATTATAATTTGTGTGTATGTTGCTGTTTGAGCATAAACAATATCTGCAAAGTTAGGAAGCTGAAAGTTCAATGCAAACGGAGATATTGTCTTTTAAAGCTCTGGCAGTTTAATGCCTACAAAAACGGCTGGTAGGGACTACAACAAATTACTTCCCTGGTTCGTGATGTCACAAACCCTGATAAACCCCGCCCTTGGGAAAAGGCAGCAAAGGGCCATGCTGTGCTGCTTTAGAGAAGAGGAAGAGAAAACTAGAGGTGCACATAAAAATTAATTTTTATATATCATATATGAATAGCGATTCTGTTTTGTAACAATTCTAATGGATTCACAGGTTTCATAATCAATGTTCTCAAGCAGCGATGCTCAATACTGTTCCTTGCGTTCCCCTGCTCTACACACTCCCCAGCAAGCAATAGCCGTCATTTCAATGTCTCGGTTAAGTATAGACCCGATATAGTCCGGCTATGTGTAACCCACTTCTAGCCCAAATAA
>NW_015506526.1:689897-700174 GCF_001515645.1 Sinocyclocheilus grahami
ATAAATTTTTCTTAATAAAAGCTGTATGTATGAATTGCCATTTCGTTGTCTATTAGATGTATATGTAGTCGTTTAATAGCCGTCTAATTGATGACTAGTCTATTCTTGGGCTATGATTAGACGTCTATTAGATTTTCACTGACAGCCCAAATTTAGCCTTGTTTTAGCCTAGACCCATATTCACCGTCTATTAGACATATATGTAGTCGTTTAATAGTCGTCTAACTGATGACTAGTCTATAAATGGGCTATGATTAGACGTCTATTAGATTTTCACTGACAGCCCAAATTTAGCCTTGTTTTAGCCTAGACCCATATTCACCGTCTATTAGACGTATATGTAGTCGTTTAATAGTTGTCTAATTGATGACTAGTCTATAAATGGGCTGATTAGACGTCTATTAGATTTTCACTGACAGCCAAATTTAGCCTTGTTTTAGCCTAGACGTCTAGGCTATATTTAGGCTATATTTAGACGTCTAATAGACGAATTTTAAACGCAAAATTGCTTGCTGGGTGCGCATGCGTGGGCGTTTGCTGAATGGGTGTGAGGAGTGTGTGGTGAGTTTGAATGAGTTTCTGCCCGCTGTGGCTTTTTGCTTTTTTTTTTTTTTTTGCATGAATATTGCTTTTTTTCTGACGTTTGATCTGCATTGAGTAGATAAAACATTATTTTGCTTTTTGGTGTTTCACTGAGGGCATGACGGCCCAAAGTGTTGACTTGTTCGGTTCATTAACGCGGCACCATGGAGTTAAAGGGTTACTCCACCCCAAAAAGAAAATTTTGTCATTAATCACTTACCCCCATGTCGTAAAACCCGTAAAATCTTCGTTCGTCTTCGGAACACAATTTAAAGGGCCTTCCAAAAGAGGATGATATCGCTTCGTCATGCCTGGAGCTGATCCGTGCTGGTCGCTGAGGAAATACTTAAACTTCGCACTGTCGATCGCCGGATCGGCTTTCACCGTGGACGAAGTGGAGTCCAGCCCGGGGTTGTCACATGTGGTTGCCGTTGTCATCACAATACAGTAAGGGACGTAACATTTCCGTCACACGCTTGAGGAATTCGGCCAATCACAACGCACTGGATAGCTGGCCAATCAAAGCACACCTCGCTTTTTCAGACCGATGAGCTTTGTAAAAATCTAAGCGTTTCAGAAAGGCTGGGGAAAGAGGAGAAACAATAATGTACAGTATGTGGAAAATAATTAGTTTTTTTAACCTTAAACCGCATAAACACATTTCATTACACCAAATACACAAAATAATGTTCTTTTTAGCAGCATCATATGACCCTTTTAAGATATTTTAGATGAAAACCGGGAGGCTTGTGACTTTAGCTGCTAAATAAATTACACTGTCAAGGTCCAGAAAAGTATGAAAGACATCGTCAGAATAGTCCGTCTGCCATCAGTGGTTCAACCGTAAAGTTATGAAGCGACGAGAATACTTTTTGTACGTGAAGAAAACAAAAATAATGACTTTATTCAACAATTCGTCTCCTCTGTCTCTCCACATCACCGTAGCGCCATTTTGCAGAATATCCTCTGAACGCAAGCAGCGTACGCTATTCTGTATCAGCCGCGACAAAAGGATACGTTTTCTATGTGTATTTACGCTTTGATTTGAACAAAAACAGCGCATCCGTGCACCGAGGCTGACACAGAAGAGCATACACTGCTTGCGTTCAGAGGATATTCTCCAAAATGGCGCTACGGTGATGCGGAGAGACACAGAGGAGACAAATTGTTTTCTTTGCATACAAAAAGTACAAAAGAGTTGATTCACCCTGGCGCACCATCTTTGAATTTCATGAAGATGTAACCTAGTGTGGTTTGTGTGAGAACTGCAGGCAGATAAAATGTTCGGTAAGACAGGAGATGACGCAATGTGTACTGCACGCTGTGGGTAGGTATCATTATGCTCCGTCTCAATTTAGTTATATATATTCGATTATAAGGCAAAATAAGTTGAGTTTTCAAGTATTTGATGTTTATGATTTAGTTAGGGTAATATTTTGACCATTTAATTTGACTATTAACATATATTTTATAAGTAATTTGGCCGTTTGTGAACTCTCATTAGGCCACAATGTTAATTTTATTTTACATTTTATTTAGGTCACTTATGCCTGCAGCAAAACAACCACTAAAAGGGTGATTTATTTCATTTTACAAGTATGTCTTTTTGTATTTTGTTTATTATTACTATTGTTATATGTAAAGTGTGGTCACGTGTTGCGATGTTGTTAATGCTGTTATGATGCAACACAGCAGTTGCAATGTGTACTGCACGCTGTGGGTCACTTATGCCTGCAGCAAAATAACCACTAAAAGGGTGATTTATTTCATTTTACAGCCTCTAATTGTGTCCGAGCATTTATTGGAGGGGGGTTTGGATGGAGATTGAGTCCGTTGTTCAGAGCGGTGTCTTATTGGACCTCGATTATGTTCATCCAAGTCACATCGTAGAGTGTATTAAGATATTTCTTTTATTTGTGTAACTTACTTTTATTTTTTATTTTTTTTTAAATTTCAATTTAGTTTAGTTAATTTCAATTTCACAAAGAAACATGCAGCAATAGCCTTATAAAATGACACCTTTTCATTTACTGCATAACGTCTTCAATCTCATTATGTTAAAAACAATTGTGAGAAAATTTAATCGTGAAATCAAAATCGTGAATCGAATCGTATCGTGAGTTGAGTGAATCGTTACATCCCTTATGACACTGTCACACAGGGCACATGTTTTAACCTGCTCAATATACTTTTTATGATTTTATGTATATTTGAGTTTTAATAGGTTTTCATGTTGTCTTAGCCATTTTATTCCTCTTAACCATTTTAACGTGTGTATGTCTTTAAATGAGTTTGGGTCTGCCTGTCATGTGACTGATCACATGACAGGAAGGACTGTTTTAATGGTATGAAACTGAAAGACTCTGTACTTTTAACAGCCTAAGTTATTCTAGTTCTTCCATCTTCCAATAAGGCTGATCGTTACACCCTAGATGAAACACTTAGGTACAGGGATAAAATCCCATCATACATGTCCACATAACTATGCTGAAACATATCCCTAAATAACTGACTGGTTCTGTTGTATTGATCAACATCCAAGGGATTTCTTATTAACAGGAAAACATTCCAATTTTTTTTTCTTATTAACATGGAAAAAAGGTTTTGATGTTTTATGTCACATGCCAATTATAAGCCTCATGGGCCAGACACGGCCCGTCATGACTTTTAATCATGCCCACCAACAAATTCTAGTGATAACTTTAACGTGGCCTGTGTGCTGTTTAAATATACGTCCATGACAATACAACATTGAGACGCAGGTAGTGCTGTTGCGTTCCACTCAACTTTGCTCAATAATTTTATCAGGGAATAGACTATAACTGTATACAATATAAACAGTTGCTGAAACACAAACTTCAGCAACATAAAAACATGTTTACTCGCATGAACAGAGCTGTGAGGGCAAGCTTCATAATTGCAGAGGAGATAGCAAGAACATGCAAGTCATTTACAGAGGGGGAATTTATTAAAAACTGTATTGAAAAGGTATGTTGTGTTCCTGGACAAAAAGTCTTTGCTAACATCAGCCTTTCCCGAAACACCATGGCTAGTCAGGTTGATAAGCTGGCCACCAAACCACAGATCCAGATAAAATATAAAGCTAAGGACTTTGTTGCATATTCATTGGCTGTAAATGAGACTGCAGACAGGATGGACACTGCCCAGCTCTCATATTCATTTGAGGGGGTAGATGCTCAGTTTTCCATCACTGAGGATCTTTTGGATTTAAGAGAGATTCATGGGACAACATCTAGAGTCTAGACAGAGGACAAGGGGAGCAGTGCAGAAACCAGGAGAAAGTGCACAGGAGAAAACCTGATGGCCTACCACTGCATAATTCCCCAGAAGACCCTCTGTGGAAAGGTGTTGGATATGGGACATGTAATGACAGTTTTAAACAAAACAGTAAACTTTTTGTTCACAGGGTTTGAATAACTGGCAATTCAGGAAGTTTTTAGAGGAGGTTCATGAGGATGTGCCATACCACACAAAGGTGTGATGGCTAAATTAGGTTGTTGTGAAGATTTTATGATACCCTCATTGAGATTGCTTGTTTCATGGAAAGCAAACAAAATGTCATCCTTAAGCTTCAGAATTAAAAAAAATGGCTGCGCGACTTGGCATTTTTGTGTGACATAACAGAGCACCTCAAATGCTGTTTTCAAAACTGATCCAGTTTCAGTGCTTTGATATTATTGTATTTCTTTCTAATGTTAGAAAAGTTTTTGTTTCTCTTAAACTTGCACTAAACGTGATTATACCATCTAAGTAGCCTATGTAATTTTAATAGAACCGCATGTCTCAGAAACATGTTTAACCTGTTGAAGTTTTTTGTATTGCACATTGACTTGGTGCCATGATGGATGTTGAAATTTTGTTATTTATTTTACATTTTAAACAGTATAGATGATTACTTAATGGTAATACAATATTTGTGAACACAACTGTGTATGTCAGACCATAAATCCCCAAAAACTATGCATGGGGGCTTGCTTTGGTGTTGCCACCCCTCATAGACCCCATGCCACCCCTTCGCCACCCTAAAAATTATTTTCTAGATCCGCCCCTGCTTGGAGGGCCACTGTCCTGCAGAGTTTAACTCCAACCCCTCCAGAGCCAGATTTGAGAAACCTTTTTCTGGGAGTTTAGCAATAGTGATGTTGGGAAATTTGATCTATTACAAGTTTGAGATCAAACGCTGAGGGGAGATCTGAGGTATATAATTCTATATAAAATGCTAAATAAATTTTATTTGGATCATAAAGGTGATTGCTCCTGTGGTGACCTTATTCCAAGAATCAACCTTGATGCTGCTGCAGCTCTAGCTTGGTGGGCCATCCTCCCATTTTTAGCAATTTCCATATCAGAAAGCACCAATTACTGTTGCCAGGATACTGCAGAGGCTTGAGCTTGCACAGTCACCAGAACCAGTGCCAACCGTGAGCTGTATTCCCTTTTGGCTGTTCTGCATAATGTGAGACAATGCCTGGCTAATCTAATCATGGATTTGGTAAGGTGCTGAAGCTTGTGTTTGCATGTTTGTGTGCATGACTGTATACTCCAGAGATAATTTTTTTCTGTGTGTCACTTTGCTAATTTAACTGTATCAATGAGGAAGTCATATTAGGGTTGATGTCTTAGTGGTAGATGATACATTTCATCAGATATGAATGACAGCAACAAAGAGGTTGACAGCATGACTATGATCAAGTGATAAATGGAAATGTCCTTGTATAAGGACTCAAAGGATCTTTTGAATGATGATTAAAAACTTAATTATAATTATAATGGAATGGAATGATTGTATGTATAACAAATTATATGAAGTGAACTCAGTACTAAATCAAGGAGTTAACTGTTATTATTTTGAAAATAGACGTGACCAGGTTGTGTATACAAGATGTCGAATAGGTCACACAAGACTTACTCATTAATATTTATTGAATGGGGAAGATAAACCAGTTTGTGATATATGTATGAATCTTTTGAGTATAAAATATATTTTAATAGAATGTCCATTTTTAAATGATACTAGACAATGTTTTTATTCAGAACATATATTAATGGATATATTTAAAAAGGTTTCTTATGAAATAATTTAAATTTAATTTTAATATTTTAAATTATTGTCTTATAGTAAGTTCAAAGACTCTACATAATTGTCATTGCTATTAGTTTTGTTATCATCATTATTTTAGTTTATATTGTTGACTTTTTAAGGAAAAAAAATATCATAAACATTATTTTGAAAGGATATTGAATTGATTGATTGATACAATTGATTTGGGATGTATATAGCCATTGCTGCTGACATGGCGTTAAATCATGAATAAATTAATTAAAAGCGTAATTAATGTAAATAGTACACTGATATTTCATTTTATTTTGAAGGATATGACTCAGTGAGGCTGAGGCGGCGTTAGAATGGGCTTCCTCTGCTGGTGTGGCGTTACAGAACCCCCTCCCCTAGGAGCACCTCCTGGCGCTCGACGTGGGCATCCCCGTGGTCGTGGTGCTGGTCGATCGGGTCTGGCTCGATGAAAGTCCTCCATGAGAGAAGGATCCAGGATGTCGCGGGCGGCTACCCACGATCTCTCTTCAGGTCCATAGCCCTCCCAGTCCACCAAATATTGAAGCTGACCCCCTCTCTGTCATAATGTAATTTCTGATGAAGCATCTATAGAAGTTGGCAAACCCCAGGAACCTTTGAAGCTCTTTTATGGTGGATGGTTGTGGCCATTCTGTGACTGCTTTGACCTTAGATTCATCCATTCTTACTCCTTGGTGACTGATATGGTAACCCAGGAATGACGTAAAGTCTGACATGGAACTCACATTTTTCTGCCTTGATATACAATTGGTTTGCTAGTAGACAAAAGAGGACGGTCTTGACATGGTTGATATGTTCATCTTCAGACTTTGAGTAAATCAAGATGTCGTCAATGTAGGCTATTATGTACTGGTTCAGAAGGTCCCGGAAAATCTCATTAATGAATGACTGGAAAATGGCTGGAGCATTGGCAAACCCATATGGCATGACCTGATATTCATAGTGCCCCCTAGTGATGAGGAAGGCAGTTTTCCATTCATCACCCTCTTTAATTCGGATCAGGTTATATGCACTCCGTAGGTCAAGTTTGGTGTAAATGGTAGCCTCACGGAGCTGTTCTAGTGCTGAAGAAACCAGTGGAAGGGGGTAGCGGAATTTCACGGTAACATTGTTAAGTCCTCTATAATCAATACAAGGCCTTAATCCTCCATCTTTCTTTTCAACGAAGAAAAAACCTGCTGCAGCTGGAGACGTGGAGGGTTCGATGAATTAATCAAAAGATCTTCTAAAACGCACATCCGTTTCCCAAACTGCCGCAGCCCAGTCGATCACCTTGCCAGATAATAACGTCATCATGAAAGCGCATTTCTTTTCATCTGACTGAAACTCGTCTTCCTGGTTATCAAAGTAAATCTTGACTTGACGAACAAAGCCTCTACATTGCTCCGCAGATCCATCAAATTTATCAGGTAATGCAAAGCTTATCGTCTTCGGCGTGGTCGATGGAAGAGACTGGATGTAGTGAGTCAGGTGCTCATTGACAGACTGGAGTTTAGCCAGTTGATCCTGGTATCCCTTTAATACCTCACTTTGATAGGCGAAGGCTGCTTGCAAGTTTGAAACTTCTGCTGGATTCAGTTGAGGCGAAGTATTCTGTAAAAGTGAGGCTGAGGCGGCGTTAGAATCCATTTGCAGAAGTTTATTAAATTGCAGCCTGTCTGACAGACATTTCTGACTCGATGAAGGACCATCACCTTCAACTCAACCTTGCTAATACAGAACTGCTCGTGGTCTCAGCCAACCCTGCACTTTATCACAACTTCTCTATTCAGCTAGGTTCCTCTACCATAACTCCTTCCAGGACAGCCAGGAACCTTGGAGTTGTGATTGATGATCAGTTAATGTTAGTTAATGCATTAACAAAAGTGACCTAACAATGAGCAATTAATTTATTGCAGTATTTAATAATCTTTGTTAATGTTTGTTAATAAAAATACAAATGTTTATTAAAGTTCATGTTGTCACCATTATGTTCAATTTAGCTTTAGTTTCATTTTCATGAATTATGTTTCTCTTGGTTTCTGTCTGTATGTTCCTGTTTGCATTCATCATGGTTATTCAATATGTCTCTAATTGGAGCACACTTTTGTAATTTGAGTTTCCCCTTCTAGGGAACTCCATGCTGCATCCTCTAGAGGACACAATGGGGAATGCTGCCAGCATGTGTGAAACAACGTCATTCCTATTGGTCCACGTGGCCCGTGATGTCATGGGCTGATGCATAAAAGGGCACCTGCTGAACCAGGAGCCGTCTGTTTGAAGTACGTGTGAGAGACCAAGGCAGGTGAGTGGTGTAGAAATTGTGTGCCTCCATGCCCGAGGACACTTGAAGATGCACACGATCTATGCGTCATGTGTCTTGGTCAGGGGCTTGTGCATTCGGTGCTCGAGGGCTCTGAATGCACTCATTCATGAGAAACCGCCATTCGCGTTTACCCCTCTTCTCAAGAGATGAATGACAAGTGCCTGCGCCTCGTGGTTCAGATCCAGCTGCTGCCAAGGCACGGCGCAGACTTGGATTGAGGGGTTCATGGGTTTCAGACACTCTTTTTAGGAGTTTTCGATCCCGCGGATAGCGCTGTATTGAGTCGAGTAGCGTGTTAAGGAGTGTGAGCCTTGTGTATCCAGGCTAGTATTGCTCACATAGCATAGCTATCTGAGGATAGCTGTGTTCTTAACTTTGGTGGGATGTTCCCCTTTATCTGAACTGGGTTCCCCCAATTCTGCCTTGTTCTTCACCTTCTGCCAGGTTATGTGAGCGGCCCGAGGCGTCAGTGGCTTGGCCCCTTTCTGAGGAAAGGTTTGGTGTATGTTTGTCACTTCCTTGGTCTCTCACCAGGTGGACAGGCATGCGCCTTGGTATAGCATAGTTGGCATTTTGTTCCCCATTGTGTCCGCTAGAGGATGCAGCGTGGAGATCCCTAGAAAGGGAACTTCTCGGGTTACGCATATAACCATGGTTCCCCGAGAGGGAATGAGACGTTGCGTCCCCTCGCCTTGCTTTCGACCTGCCTGTTTACATCTCCTTCAGACAACTAAGTTGGTGACATATTCAGCAGGTGCCCTTTTATGCTTCCGGGCATCCGCCTATGACGTCACGGGCCACGTGGGCCAATAGAATTGGTGTTGTTTCACACATGCTTCAGACAACGGTCATGCATACATTCCCCATTGTGTCCGCTAGAGGACGCAGCGCCTCGTTCCCTCTCAGGGAACCATGGTTACATGCGTTACCCGAGACGTTGTCACCTTGTGTATTTAAGTTACTCTGTCACTCCCAGTCATTGTCCGTGCTATGCACACTGTCTCACATCTATGTGGATTTCCTGAGATTACTTTGCTTTAATAAACACGCTTCAATCTGAATATTCTTCACCGTCATCTGACTTAATTGTGATTGAGTAAGAAAATGTATATTGCAGCCTAGTGTGCTGAACTTGCATGAGAACAACTGCCCGATTGTCAACTGGCTGTAAAAACTAGGGCTGGCTCGATACCACTTTTTCAGAACCGATCCCGATCCGATACCAAAAATTCTGAGTATCTGCCGATACCGATCAGATACCAGTGCAGTTTTTTTAATCAGTGTAGAATTTCTATACCTCAATGTGTATTGACCTGATCGTCACTCTTTTGTGTGTTACACACAATCTGCTAAATATAGACAACTTCATTATAAAGAAAAATAACAAACGAAAAAAATATATAACCATAATCTATAACAAAAATACTATTATAAACTAGGTTAGTGGACAATTCAGTAGGAAAAGTTACTCTTGTAAAATCATGAGTTTTATCAAATCTAATTTTATAAAATCTAAACTTTTAGTGAAAAAAACAACATTATTTAGTGGGGAACATATAAAAGTAAATAAGTGTAGGACTAAATCTGGTAAAATGTTACACATTGCTCTTTGTATTGTTGTAAAATACATTCATGAAAAACAAGTCATATATTTATATATAAATATATATGTGACCCTGTATCATAAAACCAGTCTTAAGTAGCACGGATATATTTCTAGCAAAAGCCAAAAATACATTGTAGGCTAATGGTCAGAATTATTGATTTTTCTTTTATGCCAAAAATCCTTAGGATATTAAGTAAAGATCATGTTTAATGAAGATATTTTGTAAATTTCCTACTGTAAATATATAAAAACATTTTAATTAGTAATATACATTGTTAAGAACTTCATTTGAACAACTTTAAAGGCGATTTTCTCAGTATTTCGATTTTTGTTGCACCCTCAGATTCCAGATTCTCAAATAGTTGCATCTCTGCCAAATATTGTCCTATACTAACTGCCCAGCCCAAAGCCTTCATCGTCCGCTTGTCCTGCCCAGCTTAAAGACTTCATCACTGCTGGTTCTGCTCAGCTCAATGCCTTCATAGCCGCTGGTCCTGCCTAGCTTAAAAACTTAATCGCTGTGTATAATACACCAACCCTGCCTTCCTCTCCCACCTCCTCTGCACAGGCTAGTCAGACCCTTGGCCCTTCAGTCCCTGTGCTTTTCTATTTGCTCTTACCTGTGCGGATCCGCCGTGGACTACTAGTTCTTCAGCTCAGCCAAGGTGTGT
>NW_015506526.1:700184-706297 GCF_001515645.1 Sinocyclocheilus grahami
GACAATGAATTACAAGTTTGCAAGGGTGTCTGAATTACGGGGCACTGATACTTATGAACAAGTAAATTACAAAGCAACAGTAGATGATGGGCATACACTTGCAGAAAAAGTGGAGAAAAAGTGGGACAGAAGGAAATCTACAATTTAATGAATAGCAGAAAGTCTAAGTAGATCTGGTTTATAGAGTGACATATAGTGCATATTATATTATATACATACTATACAATATAAGAGGTGTTGACTCACAGGGACTCAGAATCCAACCAGGGTCATGTCCTAACTGCATCCTCTAGAGGACACAATGGGGAATGCTGCCAGCATGTGTGAAACAACGTCATTCCTATTGGTCCACGTGGCCCGTGATGTCATGGGCTGATGCATAAAAGGGCACCTGCTGAACCAGGAGCCGTCTGTTTGAAGTACGTGTGAGAGACCAAGGCAGGTGAGTGGTGTAGAAATTGTGTGCCTCCATGCCCGAGGACACTTGAAGATGCACACGATCTATGCGTCATGTGTCTTGGTCAGGGGCTTGTGCATTCGGTGCTCGAGGGCTCTGAATGCACTCATTCATGAGAAACCGCCATTCGCGTTTACCCCTCTTCTCAAGAGATGAATGACAAGTGCCTGCGCCTCGCGGTTCAGATCCAGTTGCTGCCAAGGCACGGCGCAGACTTGGATTGAGGGGTTCATGGGTTTCAGACGCTCTTTTTAGGAGTTTTCGATCCCGCGGATAGCGCTGTATTGAGTCGAGTAGTCCTCAGTCCTATACTAACTGCCCAGCCCAAAGCCTTCATCGTCCGCTTGTCCTGCCCAGCTTAAAGACTTCATCACTGCTGGTTCTGCTCAGCTCAATGCCTTCATAGCCGCTGGTCCTGCCTAGCTTAAAAACTTAATCGCTGTGTATAATACACCAACCCTGCCTTCCTCTCCCACTTCCTCTGCACAGGCTAGTCAGACCCTTGGCCCTTCAGTCCCTGTGCTTTTCTATTTGCTCTTACCTGTGTCCAAAAAATGCCAGGGCCGATTTTTTTGTCCCAGTCCAGCCCTGATCATGAGCCCAACATTTAGCAAGGCAGGAAAACATTCAGTCAACCTGAACGAAGACGTATTTCATTGTAAGTTAATGCTGTTAAATGCTTTATTGACTGACGTTTCATAGACCTTCAGTTGTTATGCTTTCAAGTTCCATGCCATTTGTAATTTCACAGTATTTTTACCTCCTAAATTACTACCCTTGTAAAGTCACAATTCTATAATGGTAACATTTTTTTGTATGACTTTACAAATTTTTTTTGAATAATTGTACATAAATGGGTTAAGCAAAACAAATGTGATTATTTCTGAGAACTTTTTAACTGCAGGCAGATATAGGCCTACATTATTGTACAGTACAAATATTTGGATCGTCCCTTATTCTGTCCCTTATTTTCTTAAAGAATAAACACTTATTTTCTTAAAGAATAAAAGATAAAGAATCACAATTAGCCCTTATTTTCAATAATATTTCAATGTCAATCCCGTGGCAAAAACAGAGAAACAAATAGAGACATAATTAGCATAGCTGATGTTGTTTCCCCTCTCTTCAGCCACAGGGTTATGCAAGAGAGAGGACAAGAGTTTACACAAATATTCTCGTATAAAATAAATAAAAATATTCCCCGTGTATCCAGGCAGTGGGCCCCTAGCTCCATTGCGAGCGAGATCGGCAGGTCTGCTCATGCAGAGAGTTGCTGGTTATCAGTTTGCTATAAAACGTCCACTCGCAGTGTGTTAATGTCAGCAGTAGAAGGAGAGTCAGCTCAGATTTTAGAGGAAGAAATAATCTCCTTATTGAGCAAAAGAGCAATTCAGATTGTGCCGTGGGAGGACAGCCAGCACAGATTTTACTCCCAGTATTTGGGGTTGGGGGAGACGCTCACTTTCTCATAAAATTTATCTGGCACACAGAAAATTCCCCAGGTTTGCCTATCACGACACAGTCTACGAATTTTTGATAATCAAGCATCGCGTTAGTTCAGGCAGGCCACGTCAGTCAAGCTTGCATCAGCTGATTGTCAGCTGTTCCTGACGTGTACCAATCCAGTTTTGACACTTATCATAGCGGTCCATTTAAATTCCCATTCTCCAGCATCTCTTCTATCGCATCGCTGCTCGCAAATCAACTCCCTCCTCCAACCCCAACTCCACCTAACTGAACCTGTAATCTAATCTGATTTTTTTCCTCTCTCTCTCTTCTTCATATACATTTCACTATTGCAAGCATTCTCTATCATGTATTTTGTATTTCTACAACTCATGTAAATCGTGAATTGTAATTATGTATGCATATACTGGATCTGTTCTCCAGTAACCCAGGGGGGTTTGACTTGCTGCTCTCTCCGCTCTGTCCAAGCATGGCTGCATGGACAGGCACTTGTTAAAATTACAAATGACTTGCTTCTTGCGTCAGACGAAGGCTGTATCTCATTGCTAGTTTTACTTGATCTTAGTGCTGCATTCGATACTATAGATCATGACATACTCATAGATCGATTACAAAACTATACAGGTATCCAAGGGCAGGCTTTAAGATGGTTTAGATCCTACCTGTCCGATCGCTACCACATTGTTCATTTAAATGGGGAGTCATCTCAATTATCACCAGTAAAACATGGAGTGCCACAAGGATCTGTCCTAGGTCCTCTGCTATTTTCGATATACATGTTGCCACTTGGTAATATTATTAGGAAATACGGGATTAGTTGCCACTGTTATGCCGATGATACTCAACTATATATATCAACAAGACCAGATGAAACTTCTAAATGATCTAAGCTAACGGAGTGTGTTAAAAATGTAAAAGAATGGATGACCAATAATTTTCTCCTATTAAATTCGGATAAGACAGAGATATTACTTATTGGACCAAAAGACAGTACGCCGAATCTCGTGGATTACAATTTGCAACTAGACGGATGCACGGTTACCTCCTCTACAGTCAAAAATCTGGGTGTTATATTAGATAGCAACTTGTCTTTTGAAAACCATATTTCCCATGTTACAAAAACGGCATTCTTCCATCTTAGAAACATTGCCAAGTTACGAAACATGATACCTGTTTCTGATGCAGAAAAGCTAGTTCATGCATTCATGACCTCTAGACTGGACTATTGTAATGCACTGCTAGGTGGTTGTCCTGCATCTTCAATAAACAAGCTACAGATAGTCAAAAATGCAGCGGCTAGAGTCCTTACCAGGTCAAGAAAATATGATCATATTACCCCAATTTTACAGTCTCTGCACTGGCTACCTGTTAAGTTCCGTATCAGTTACAAAATATTATTACTTGCCTATAAGGCCCTTAATGGGTTAGCTCCTGCATACCTAACTAGTCTTCTACCACGCTACAATCCATCACGCTCCCTAAGGTCGCAAAATTCTGGACTTTTGGTAGTACCTAGGATAGCAATTTTGCCACGGGATGTTAGGATTTACACAAGCTTCAGTCTGGATCCAGAACACCTGAGAAGAGATGATGCAAGCCCTCAGAGGACCTCAGATGATGCCAACCTTGAAACAACATACAGAACTACCACATTTTGCTATAAGTTTGATTGCATCATATAATAATTGCTGTTAATATTATTCATCGTCTGTTTTATTACGTCTTATATTGATTTTTCCGTACTGCTGGTTCGTCTGGTCAGAGGAGAACTGGCCCCCCGACTGAGCCTGGTTTCTCCCAAGGTTTTTTCTCCATTCTGTCACCGATGGAGTTTTAGTTCCTTGCCGCTGGCGCCTCTGGCTTGCTTAGTTGGGGACACTTCATTTCCAGCGTTATCGTTGACATGATTGCAAATATATTATTTAAACTGAGCTGGATGTTGACATCACTGAATTCAATGATGAACTGTCTTTAACTGAAAAATGAGTGTTTACTATTGTCACTTTGCATTATTGACACTATTTCCCTAATTAATGCTGTTCAGTTGCTTTGTCACAATCTGTATTGTTAAAAGCGCTATATAAATAAAGGTGACTTGACTTGACTTGACAGGCGTGGGGAGTTTTGCCCAGAACAGAACCATACCGCTAACACTAACTGTATGCTATATAATTGTAATAAATATACTTTGACGAAGTGGACCTGACTGAAGTTCCATTTATGGTATTTTACAATATTTGTGTAGAATATCAGTGAATATCTGAATATGTAGAATATCTGATGGTACAGTGCTCTCAGAGGAAACAGTTTGAAGAGCCTCAAGTGAATGCAGGATTCATCTGTGGTGCAGTTATCTGATCACAAAAAAAAAGTACATATATATATATTAATCATTACAACTCTCTGAAGATTTTAGCATGGTGATGGATATGATAATGTTAATGTATTTGGTCTTGGTGGAATAGATCTGCTAAGCTGCTGCTGCTGAATTGCTGCTGCTGTTGGTTATTGCTGTAGTTGTAGATTATTACTGCTGCTGCAAGCAAGTACAGGAACTTGCTACTGCCAGTGCATATGGCGATATGGTGCCGTGAGTATTTAAGACATACTGCTGCTGCACAAATAGCATATAAAATAAAGCTGTTAAACAATTAAATATGTATGCTGCTGCTATACAATAATGTGCTTAAAATCATCCCTATAGGCAGAAGAAATATAAAAGGTAAAACCCCCCAGAACAAGCAGATCTATTGCCAAGACATATGTACTGCTGCTGCTCCGGAGAGCCGTGAGACCGTGTGTTTGCTATCTATGTTAGCCTGGGCCGGCTTTGCCGAATGGCTTAGCGCTAGTGAACTATTGCTGTGTGTACCTGATCGGTTGACCAGATAGCTTAAACTAGTGACCTGAGTTAAAAGTGTTTCTGGGCTAATGGAGCCCAGATTAATTAACTAGTGGCTTAACGATGTGAACCTGGGTGCTGTACCCTTAGGTTTATTTAACTAATGACCTAAATAACTATGTGTGTCTGAGTCAATAGCTCAAACTTACCTAGGTAGAAACGCGCACTGCATGTCATTAACAAACAGGAATCACACTGTAGGCTGATAGATGAAGTAACCCCCAGCAACCACCTGGCTCAGGCTCGGGCGGCCTGAGCAAATAGTTTTAAATTTGTCATTCAAGTGTAATTGTAATTTTTTTTTTCCATTAACGTTCATCAACGTTACTGCAATGGAAATACTTACCTTCAACTTATTGATAAGCTAACAAAAAATTTGGTGAAAAAATAAATCACTGAACACCCTGTAGTCGTGGTGTCCAGGATTAATTCTACCTCAAAAGCAGCTGCTCATTTATTTTTGATAATTTTAAAATATTTATATTGCATATTAAGAACAATAATGTTTGCATTGTATGAACACATCATTGCTAAAGGCATGGCTCGTTCCAAGATGGTCTTGAGCAGGACACTACAGTGACTATATTTAAATGCAGTTGTCTGCTTTTATATTAATTGTGTCCGAATTATTCAACCGAAATTTGCAACATAGAAATGCTGTGCATGCTGCTGCTGAGAAAAATCTTGATGACTGAATGCCTATGCAAGCTGCTGCTACTGCACAAGAGACTGAACGGCTGAGAGATTCATAAATTAGGCATAAGTAGCTAGGCGAATGCCTATTTTACTCTAACAAGGTGTCTATGCCAGACGCGAGCGGCACGACATGACAAAGTCAATAGACCCATTACGATAGGTAAAGCTGTCCACAATGTATGCAGTGCGATATGGCCAATGCTACAAAACTTCTGCTACTGCTGCTATGATAATATTCACTAACATTTCAATACTGAGTTGAACTAGATGCTGTTGCTGTTAATGATATTCACAATGTTGTAATAGGAATTTACTGTGCGAGCTGTTGCGGTTGTAATATTTAATCAGAATTTACAAAGCATAATCTACTGCTGCTGCACGAAACCAGAACCATGGCGAGCACTAAGTACCAACTCTACCATATTGCTATGGGAGTCGCCCCTGGGACGTTAGACGGCTGTCAGTGACGTTATTCCCTACGGCCAAAGGCCTAGGCTACATACCCCAAATACTTACCTGTTAGGGCCAGACTCCTGGGCCCGGGGTAGAGCTCAAGGCTTGGAATCAGGAATAGATTCCTTTAAGGGAATA
>NW_015506526.1:706535-710774 GCF_001515645.1 Sinocyclocheilus grahami
GCTGAAATTATGGGCTATCCTCCTGGAGTACTGTCTCTTAGCCTCTCTGATGCCGCGGGATAGGTTGGCCCTAGCTGTCTTCAGGCCCACCTCATCTCCAGCTCTGAAGGCAGCGTTCCGCGTCTTCAGGAGTCCGTAGACCTCCCCTGTTAGCCACGGCTTCTGGTTGGCCCGGACAGTGATGGTCTTTGTGACTGTTACATCATCAATGCACTTGGTGATGTAGGCAGTGACAATCTCTGTGTACTCCTGGAGGTCTGTGGTGTTATTGTATGTGGCAGCCTGCTTAAACATATTCCAGTCAGTGGTGTTAAAACAGTCTTGAAGAGCCTCTGACGACCCTTCCGGCCACACTTGTATCTGTTTATGAACTGGTTTGGTGACTTTAACGAGTGGTCTGTATGCAGGCATTAGCATGACTGTGATGTGGTCTGAGGCACCGAGGTGGGGGAGGGGAAGGGCCTTGTCTGCTCCTCTCTGTGTGGTGTAAACAAAGTCCAGAGTGTTGTTTCCCCGTGTTGGAAAGTCTATGTGTTGGTGTATTTTTGGGAACACACTCTTTAAGTCTGCGTGGTTGAAATCCCCAGCTAAGATGAGAAAAGCATCGGGGTGGGCTGTCTGCTGCTCACTGATGTGCTGGTACAGTTCATTTAGTGCCTCGCTCGTGTTGCTGTTGTTGGAGCTGGGAGGGATGTATACAGCAATGAGCAGTATGGCTGTATATTCCCTCGGTAGATAGAACGGCCGGCACTTAATAATCATAAACTCCACCAGGGGTGAGCAGTGTTTGCAGACCACAACAGCATCGCGGCACCACGCATCATTGATGTAAACACAAAGCCCTCCGCCGCGGGTCTTACCTCCCTCGACGCGAGCTCTGTCCGCTCGATAGCATGTCAGCTGATCGAGATGAATAGCGCAGTCCGGAACGCTGTTGTTGAGCCATGTTTCCGTGAACACAAAAACACAACAGTCTCTTACAGTCCTCTGAGTTGAGCGTAGTAGTCGGATGTAGTCCAGTTTATTGTCCAAAGAGCGTACGTTAGCTAGTATGATGGTGGGGATAGCCGGCTTGTGTGGGTTAGCCGCTAGCCTAGCCCGGATACCTCCGCGCTTACCCCTCTTCTGCTTCCTCTCGCGCCGCTTGTGGCGCCTCCGCTGTGGGCGAGATGCAGTAGTGGGGGTCGGTGATGGAGTGGGCCTCCGGAGCAGACCGAGATCCCGCAGCTCTTCGGCGTGCGCAGAGTTTAACTCTAAAAATGTGGTTCTGCCGACATCGAGCAGAAACTCACGACTATATGCGCGCTTAGAAACCAATAGACGCGACGAATACATACAAAAACACTGCGACTCACAAGACAAAAAACACGAAAACACCTTTCTGTCGGGAGAGAGAGAAGCCGCAGCGTGTGAACGCGCCGCCATCTTGGTTCAAGGTTCATCTTGGCTGTGTCCCCCATCAACTCTTCCAGAGGTCCTTCCGCCGTCTACTCTGCCCTGGTTCCTCGTACCTAGTTCTGGTTCTTCGCCAGTCCTGAGTCCGCCTCCGAAGCCCCCACACTCTCCCTTTGTCATCTGTTATGTACATGTTCTATAAATTATTTCTGTACAGCTTTTTTGAAATAATGTGCACCATGAAAAATGCTATAATATGCCATGTCGTTCATGGTTCATGTGCTATATTTTATAACTTTATAGATATACATTATTTTATTACATATAAAAATTTAAAGATATAAAAATAATATATAAAAAGCTAATTCAGAGGAAGCAGTGTGCATTCAAGTTCATTGGACCTAGCAGGTTCAGAAGTTTTCTCTCCTATTTCTCACTGTTACATCATTGTTTATCCTGAGCAGTGACATGATAAATGAATGACTAATTAACTTTTTTTTATATTACTAATTACTGCTTTAACTGGAGCTTTAACTTTGTCACCTTTGCTAATCAGCACACATTGCATCTCTTGACCTGGGAGGACTCTTCCAGCTGAGCAAGCGATCTAAAGGAAATTATCTGTTAAACATCCCCACGTAATTCACAGAGCGAGAAACTGGTTACACAATGTAGTGGAAGTTATGATTGGCTTATATATGAAGCTCCTTCCCTGTGTTTGAGGTAAGCGTTTCTCTCACTGCAAATCTGGTAAGAATCTGCTCTATCAGCGGAAATAACTCACATTACTGCTTATTTGGGGTCTTTTATATCTCTTTATCTCTGACTTTTCTGTCTGTCATGGGTTACAATGAAAGGTCAAGTACAAATTAATGCAGGTGTTTCAAGGTTATTTATTTATTTACAACAGGTCTGTGTACTTGTTTTAATTATTATCATTATTATTATTATTATTATTTCAATCTATGCTTCTTCATTTAGTGTGTGAAAGTGCTTAAGTGTTATAGTTAAAGTTGATCATTGTGTTCTTCTGAGCTGATCACTAAGCTCCAGATACCCATATTGCCTGTAAAGTCAGTGGGAACATACAATATAGTCGGGAGTTGAACAAACGCATACATCACATTTAATCATTATCCGGATACTGGAACCCACATGTATAGTCAGTATGCATTATCCAGTTAGTTTATTTGTGGCAATCAACAGTTATTGCAGTTTAAGTATAGAGTCTATTGGAAAAACATCCTTTAGAAAAATAGCTCACGTTTTGAGATGTTCAATTGACAGAAAACTGCTTTTCTTTGAACACGCAAAGAAAAGGCAAACAATGGGAGCGAGAGAGCTAAAAAAAACTGATTAAACTGTATTTGTAAGTGAGGAGCATGGGAACGTCAAGGTGCATTGTGATCATTGTGTGTGTCATTCGATCAGTCTGAAATTGTCACTTATACCACAGTAACCGAAGATTCGTGGTGTGCATACATTTATCAGCACGTTGTGTAACACTGGGACAATGAATTACAAGTTTGCAAGGGTGTCTGAATTACGGGGCACTGATACTTATGAACAAGTAAATTACAAAGCAACAGTAGATGATGGGCATACACTTGCAGAAAAAGTGGAGAAAAAGTGGGACAGAAGGAAATCTACAATTTAATGAATAGCAGAAAGTCTAAGTAGATCTGGTTTATAGAGTGACATATAGTGCATATTATATTATATACATACTATACAATATAAGAGGTGTTGACTCACAGGGACTCAGAATCCAACCAGGGTCATGTCCTAATTCCTTGTTATTTAGTCACTTTATGCTTTAGTTATTTTCACTGTTGTGGTTTCAATATCATTAAACAATGACAAAGCTTTAACTTTTATACAGCTCAAGCAATGCTGTCTGAATGACCCAGACATCATTGTTAAATCTACCAAAGGAACTGCAACAGAAAGAGAGAGAGAATAAGTTATCCCATTAGACAGACATATCAATTTTCTCTCAAGACCTACTTTGGGGTTTCATATTTAGTTTTAAAAGGGAATTTTACACAGCAATCAGACCAACAAGAGAGCAATAGTACACAAGTGATGTGACAAGTCTCAGTTAGTATAGCCCTTTACGCATAGCAAGTTTTTATTTATTTTTTACAATTGTTTATAAATTAGACCAAAAAAAAACTAATAGAACAGAATAGGTAAGTGCTAGTATTAATTGGTCAGGTGCTGACGAAAAATATGACTTTAGATGTTTTTTGCAATATGGTCTGGGAAGCTTAACTAATGGTACCTTGTTGTTGAATGTAACCAAACATTCTTATGTTCACCAAAACGGCATTTAGTTGATCAAGTCATAAACAGTAACAGTACACTAATAAAATAATTTATGCTATAATAATTTAGCCATACACTTTCATTATTGGCATTAGTATACTCAAACCTCCAGTCCACAGTTAGACTGTTTCTATAGGAGGCAATTGTTTCACTATCAAATCCTCAAAGTATTGCTAAAATTAATTATTTGTTTTAAGTATGCAACAATAAAAAAAAATATTGAAATAAATTAGCCTTTTTAAGTAATATAGAACTTTCTATTTTTATTTTTAGATCACAAAACTGACACCTCTTAAGGCTTCGGGACGCGCGCCACCCTCCCCCCCCTAAGCGTCGTCCTGGTCCTGTTAATGATATGAGATAGTAGGGGAGAGATAGGGGGTGGGTGGGGAGTGACCCCTGACAGACCTGCGAAAGCTGCCCAGATCCGAGAAAGGCCATCCGCGTTGGCGTTCGCGGCTCCGGCCAGATGACGTACCTCGAAGTGGAAGTCCTGGAGCGAGGAACCATCGGGTC
>NW_015506526.1:712826-713167 GCF_001515645.1 Sinocyclocheilus grahami
AGTTTTTTGTCTTCTGTGTAAAAATAAATTCCCTGGGTATATATTTTTTGTAATAAAAATAAGCTTGTTTCAGAAACTTGGTGCTGATAACAGCTTAACATTATTTACCTTAGCCTACCTTTGAGGTCTTTGCTATATTCCAATATTATTATGCCTCAATAAGATAGTTATAGATTAAGAATTGTTGTTTTAGATGTGTGTTTAATAATTTGTTGTTAAAATAACAGACTGTTCTATCAGAAAGACTTAGAGAGAAGGTAAACATTTACATAGTATTTATTCCGTAAAGTGTTACAGATTGTGATGAACTACAATAAATCATGTATAGTTGTATAAAAGTT
>NW_015506527.1:0-1837 GCF_001515645.1 Sinocyclocheilus grahami
TTGTTTCTGAAGTTCACGTGTAATTAAGCTGATCGTTAAAGCAACGTGACTAATCTGAATCCATATACATGCGCTGTAATCCTAAGTGTTTAAGGTAATTTTCTGAATTGTGTATGTTGTAGATTATACTCAGTAAGTGTATTGAGCTTATTAATAATACAATTTCAGAGTTTTGTTTGTCAAAAGAAATAAACATTCACTGGTGTCCTTCAGTTATTTGTAAGTAAGCTTTATACAATTCATTTACACATTTTTTTTATTTTTTGTTTCTGTTAAAGGTTTTTCACCTTTCTTCTGTCTGCCATTTTGAAACTGAATTATAAACAGAAATAAATGAAGAGGTGGAATCCAGTTAACTCTTCCGGTGATGATGTTTTAAACTCCCTTTCAATCGGGGAAGATTGTGCACAAGAAAGGAGAGCTTGACAGTCACGATCGCTGCCTCACATGTCTGGGCATTAAGCACGCTGAGGTGGCCTTCGTGGATGAGTCATGTTCTCATTGCGGGAAGATGACCATCTCGGAGCTGCGAACCAGGCTCCGCTACTCGCAAGGGGGCGGAGTCCCGTTGCCGCTGCCGCGATCTGGGGTTCATTCTGGTGGAAGGCAGACGAGAACCACTTCCAGCAGTAGCGCGGGCGGTTTGAGGGTTACAGTGATGGCAAACCCCACAGGGAACCAACCCTCTGGGGACCATCACTCCTCTTGCTCCTCCGATCCAGTGGAGCGACCCACGGAACGCGCTGGGCCCTCTTTAAAGAGCGTACCAGCGGTATCCAGTGGACCTCCCCCCGACCAGATGTCGATCTCAGCATCGGAGGGGGAGCTGTCCGATGAGGATTCGGCTGCGCTGCCGCCCTCCGGGATGATAGCAAAGCCTGAATCGGATCCGGAGATGACAGCTATGCTTTCCCGGGCTGCCGAAAGGGTCGGGCTCGAGTGGAAACCTCCACCGCGTCCCGAGCCCTCAAGCCTCAAGGCTCGGGGGGGGGCGGGTTTTCAGCCCGCCCCCGGTGCCTTTCTTCCCGGAGGTGCATTCTGGCACCTTTTACTGCCAGAAACCAGCCGGCGGGCTCCTCCTCCCTCACCACCCTCGACGGCGGTGCAGCGAAGGGGGATCGCCGAATACCACTTCGCTGCACCGCTGTCGAACGGGTGGTAGCGATGCCGGTGGAGTGGGCGGTAGCGATGCAATTGTGTCCTAAGTCCGCCTCCTCCTGGCGGTGAGACCCGGTACTTCCTTCCCGGGCCTGTAGGCATTCGTCTGGTCTAACCGGTGCCTATACGGCTTGCGGGGAAGCTGCTTCTGCCTTACACGCTATGGCGTTACTGCAGGTGGTGGGCGTGGCAGCGCGGCACTCACCGGATCCAAGTTACACCGGCCTGTCGCCAAACCTTCACCCCGTGGCCAGATCTTGCGTTCCTCCGGGCGGGGGTGCCCCTAGAGCAGATCTCCAGGCATGCTGTGGTCTACACAGATGCCTCCACCACCGGGTTGGGTGCCACGTACAATGGGCACGCAGTCTCAGGGGTTTGGACGGGCCTGCAGCTGCATTGGCACATCAATTGCCTAGAGTTGTTGACAGTGCCCCTTGCCTTGAACCGTCTCAAAGGGCGCTTAAGAGACAAGCACGTACTGGTCCGAACGGACAACACAGCGACCGTTGCATACATCAACCGACAAGGTGGTCTGTGCTCCCGTCGCATGTCGCAACTCACCCGCCACCTCCTCCTTTGAAGTCGGAAGGTTCTGAGGTCACTTCGTGCGGTTCACATTCCGGGCCTGCTCAACCGTACAGCCGACGAGCTGTCTCGAGCAATGCTCCCGGGAGAATGG
>NW_015506527.1:1872-2455 GCF_001515645.1 Sinocyclocheilus grahami
AACGCCGGACCTCACTCATCCTCCTCCTTCGCCAGACGGCAGCAGCGGGCGGTTCGAGAGCATCAACAAAGGCCCTACTCATGCACCCTCTGCCAACCCGTGGAACCAGGTGAGCTTTGCACCCCACACTCATACCCCTCTCTGGCCCGCTCACAAGCCGCCCGAGCTGGATTCCTGTGTTCCACCTCGCTGCCCCACTGCGGGTACGGCTGTGGTCCCGCTGGTACGGTTTCTGGGCGCTTGGTCAGCACTACCCAGCCCGTCTCGCTGGCTTCCGCGAACCATCAGCCTCGGCTGTGCGATTCAGTTCGCCCGGCGCCTGCCCAAGTTCAGCGGTATCCGCTTCACTACAGTGAAGGCGGCCGATAACCCCAGCCGATATGAGGTTTACAGCCCTTACTTGATTGTACCCAAGAAAGGCGGTGAACACCGCTCGGCCTGTTACATATGAGACCGCTCCAGCACTGGCTTTATGGCCGGGTCATGAGATGGGCGTGGAAGCGTGGCACTCACCGGGTCCAAGTTACACCGGCCTGTCGCCAAACCTTCACCCCGTGGTCAGATCTTGCATTCCTCCAGGCAG